>NW_012285076.1:0-2873 GCF_000151885.1 Dipodomys ordii | reverse complement strand
TGGGGACACAGCGGGTGACACAGTGGGGGAAACAGCGGGAATCAGCACGGGACACAGCGAGGACACAGCAGGACACAGCGGGGGACACAGCAGGACACAGCGGGGTACACAGAGGCAGACACAGCGTTACACATCGGGACACAGCGGGGACACAGCGGGACACAGCGGGACACAGCGGGGACACAGCAGGACACAGCGGGGACACAGCGGGGACACAGCGGGGGACACAGTGGGACACAGCGGGGACACAGAGGGACTCAGCGGTTACACAGCGAGAACACACCAGGGACACAGCGGGACACAGCGGAGACAAAGCGGGGACACAGTGAGACACAGCGAGGACACAGCGGGACACAGCGGAGGACACAGCGGGGGACAGCGGTGACACAACGGCGGACAGCGGGGACACAGCGGGACACAGCAGGGGACACAGCAGGACACAGTGGGGACACAGCGGGGGACAGCAGGGAGACACAGCGGGAACACAGTGGGGACACATCTGTACACAGCGGGACATAGCTGATACACAGCAATACACAGCGGGACACAGTGGGAAACACAACCGGACATAGTGGGGGACACAGCGGGACACAGCGGGGGACACAGCGGGACACAGTGGGGACAGAGCGGGACACAGCGGGGACACAGCGGGGGACACAGCGGGGCACAAAGTCAGACACCACGGGATACAGCGGAACATAGCGGGGACACAGCGGGGGACACAGCGGGTGACAGCGGTGACACAGTTGGGGACAGCGGGGACACAGGGGGGACACAGCGAGACACAGTGGGGGACACAGCGAGGACACAGGGGGGACACAGGGGGACACAGGGGGACACAGCGGGACAAAATGGGACACAGCGGGACACAGAGGGTGATACAGCGGGTGACAGCGGGGACACCCCTGGGGACAGCAGGGACACAGTGGGGGACAGGGGGGACACAGCGGTACACAGCTTGGGACAGAGCGGGACACAGCGTGGACACAGCGGGACACAGCGAGACACAGCAGTGACAAATCGGCGACACAACGGGACACAGCGGGACACAGCGGGGGACAGAGGGGACACACCGGTGGACAACAGGGACACAGCAGGACAGCAAAGGGGTCACAGTGGGAAACAGAGGAGACACAGGGGGACACAGGGGGGGACACAGAGGGACACATCGGTACACAGAAGGATACACAGAAAGGACACAGCGTGACACATGGGGACACAGCGGGACACAGCGGGCAACACAGAGAGGACACAGCGGGACACAAATGGGGACACAGCAAGGACACAGCGGGACACAGCGGGAAAGAGCGGGACACAGCGGGGGACACAGCCTGGGACACAGCGAGACACAGCGGGGGACACAGCAGGGACACATCGGGTCACAGCGGGGACACAGTGGGGGCCACAGCAATGACACAGCGGGACACAGAGGGATACACAGTGAGGACACAGCGTGACACATGGGGACACAGCGGGACCCAGCGGGGGACCCAGCGAGGACACAGCGGGACACAAATGGGAACACAGCAAGGACACAGCAGGACACAGCGTGAAAGGGCGGGACACAGCGGGAGACACAGCCTGGGACACAGCGGGACACAGCAGAGGACACAGAGGGACATAGCAGTTACACAGCGAGGACACACCAGGGACACAGCGGGACACAGCGGGGACACAGCGGGGACACAGCGGGGGACATAGTGGGGGACACACCAGTAAACAGCGGGGGACACAGTGGGACTCAGCGGGGGACACAGCAAAGAACACAGCGGGACACAGCGGGGGACACAGGGGAACACAGCGGGACACAGCCAGACACAGCTGGGGACACAGCGGGTGACACAGCGGGGGAAACATCGGGAAACAGCGGGGGAGACAGCGAGGAAACAGCAGGACACAGCGGGGGACCCAGCGAGGACACAGTGTGACACATGGGGACACAGCGGGACATAGCAGGGGACACAGCGGGACACAAATGGGGACACAGCAAGGACACAGCGGGACACAGCGGGAAAGAGCGGGACACAGCAGGGGACACAGCCGGGGACACAGCGGGACATAGCAGGCGACACAGCGGGGACACAGCGAGACACAGTGTGGACACAGCGGGACACAGCAGGACACATCGGGGGACACAGCAGGACACTGCAGGGTACACAGCGGGACACACCGGGACACAGTGGGACACAGCGGGGGACAAAGCGGAGGACACAGAGCTGCACACAGCGGGAGAGAGTGGAACACAGCACGGACACAGCAGGGACACAGCAGGACATAGCAGGGACAAAGCGAGGACAGAGCGGGACACAGAGGTACACAGCGAGGGACACAGCGGGTTACAGTGGGGACAAACCGGGGAACAACGGGGACACAGCGGGACACAGCTAGGACACAGCGGGGACACAGCAGGGGACACAGCAGAGGATACAGCGAGGACACAGAGGGCACATAGGGGGACACTGCGGGACACAGTGGGACACAGCAGAGAGACATAGCAGTTACACAGCGAGGACACACCAGGGACACAAGGGACACAGCGGGGACACAGCAGGACCCAGCGGGACCCAGCGGGGACACACCGGGGACACAGCAGGACACAGCGGAGGACACAGATGCGGACACAGAGGCGGACACAGCGGGACAGATCGGGACACTGCGGGGACACAGCGAGGACACAGCGGGACACAGCGGGGAACACAGCGGGGAACACAGCGGGATACAGCGGGACACAGCGGGGGACATAGCATGGACACAGTGGGTCACAGCGGGGAAATAGTGGGGGACACAGCGGGGGACACAGCGGGATACAGAAGGACACAGCGAGGACACAGTGGGACACAGGAGGACACAGCGGGGACACAGTGGGGACACAG
>NW_012285075.1:0-2296 GCF_000151885.1 Dipodomys ordii | reverse complement strand
GGGGACACAACGGGACACAGCGGTGAAATCGGGGACACAGGGGGAGAGAGGGGGCGACACAGAGGGACACAGCGGGACACAGCGGGACAGAGCGGGGACAGAGCGGGGACACAGCGGGGGACACAGTGGGCAACACAGCGGTAAACAGCGGGGGACACAGCGGGACTCATCTGGGGACACATCCAAGGACACAGCGGGACACAGCGGGGAACACAGGGGAACACAGCGGGACACAGCCGGACACAGCGGGTGACACAGCAGGGAAAACAGCGGGAAACTGCGGGGGACACAGCGAGGACACAGCAAGACACAGCGGGGTACACAGCAGGACACAGCGGGGTACACAGAGGCAGACACAGCGGTACACATCGGGACACAGCGGGGATACAGCAGGACAAAGCGGGACACAGCGGGGATACAGTAGGACACAGCGTTGACACAGCAGGGACACAGCGGGGGACACAGTGGGACACAGCGGGGACACAGAGGGACTCAGCGGTTACACAGCGAGAACACACCAGGGACACAGCGGGACACAGGGGAGACAAAGCGGGGACACAGCGGGACACAGCGGAGGACACAGAGGGGGACAGCGGTGACACACCGGCGGACAGCGGGGACACAGCGGGACACAGAGGGGGACACAGCGGGACACAGTGGGGGACACAGCGGGGGACACAGCGGGACACAGCTGGGGACACAGCGAGGACACAGAAGGACGCAGCGGGGGACACAGCGGGGGACAGCGGGGACACACATGCAGACAGCGGGGACACAACGGGACACAGCGGGGGACATCGGGGACACAGCAGGGACACAGTAGTGAAACACCTGGTCACTTCGGGGACACAGTTTGGGACACAGCAAGGACACAGCGTGACACATGGGGACACAGCGGGACACAGCGGGGGACACAGAGAGGACACAGCGGGACACAAATGGGGAAACAGCAAGTACACAGCGCGACACAGCGGGACACAGCAGGGACACAGCGGGGGACACAGTCGGGGACACAGAGGGACACAGCAGGAAACAGCGGGGGACATAGCAGGGAGATATCGGGTCACAGCATGGACACAGTGGGGCACACAACAAGGACACAGCGGGACACAGAGGGATACACAGCGAGGACACAACATGACACATGGGGACCCAGCGGGACCCAGCGGGGGACCCAGCGAGGACACAGCGGTACACAAATGGGGACACAGCACGGACACAGCGGGACACAGCTGGAAAGAGCGGGACACAGCGGGGGACACAGCAGGACACAGCGAGGAAACAGCAGGACACAGCAGGGGACACAGTGGGGGACAGGGGGGACACACATGCAGACAGCGGGGACAGAACAGGACACAGCGGGGGACATCGGGGACATAGCAGGGACACAGCAGTGAAACAGCTGGTCACAGCGGGGACACAGTGTGGGACACAGCAAGGACACAGCGTGACACATGGGGACACAGCGGGACACAGCGGGGGACACAGAGAGGACACAGCGGGACACAAATGGGGAAACAGCAAGTACACAGCGCGACACAGCGGCACACAGCAGGGACACAGCGGAGGACCCAGCGAGGACACAGCGGTACACAAATGGGGACACAGCACGGACACAGCAGGACACAGCGGGAAAGTGCGGGACACAGCGGGGGACACAGCCGGGGACACAGCGGGGGACACAGCAGGGACACATTGGTTGACAGCGGGGACACAGTGGGGGACACAGCAAGGACACAGCGGGACACAGAGGGATACACAGCGAGGACACAGCGAGACACATGGGGACACAGTGGGACCCAGCGGGGGACCCAGCGAGGACACAGTGGGACACAAATAGGGACACATCAAGGACACAGCAGGACACAGCGTGAAAGAGCGGGACACAGTGTGGGACACAGCCGGGGACACAGCGGGACACAGAAGGGGACACATGGGGACACAGTGGGACACAGTGGGGACACAGTGGGACACAGCCGGACACAAAGAGACACAGCAGGGACACAGCGGGGGACACAGCAGGGGACACAGTGGGACACAGCGGGGACACAGAGGGACTCAGCGGTTACACAGCAAGAACACACCAGGGACACAGCGGGACACAGCGGAGACAAATCAGGGACACAGTGAGACACAGCGAGGACACAGCGGGACACAGCGGAGGACACAGAGGAGGACAGCGGTGACAAACCGGCGGACAGCGGGGACACAGCGGGGAACACAGCGGGACACAGTGGGGGACACAGAGGGGGACACAGAGGGACACAGCAGGAAACAGCGGGGGACATAGCAGGGA
>NW_012285074.1:0-2520 GCF_000151885.1 Dipodomys ordii | reverse complement strand
GGGGGGGACACAGCGGGACACAGCCTGGGACAGAGTGGGACACTGCGTGGACACAGCGGGACTCAGCGAAACACAGCAGTGACAAAGCGGAGACACAGCGGGACACAGCGAGACACAGCAGTGACAAAGCGGCGACACAGCGAGACACAGCGGGACACAGCGGGGGACAGACGGGACACACCGGTGGACAACGGGGACACAGCAGGACAGCAAAGGGGTCACAGTGGGAAACAGCGGACACACAGGGGGACACAGGAGGGGACACAGAGGGACACAGCGGTACACAGAAGGATACACAGAAAGGACACAGCGTGACACATGGGGACACAGCAGGACACAGCGGGCGACACAGAGAGGACACAGCGGGACACAAATGGGGACACAACAAGGACACAGAGGGACACAGCTGGAAGGAGCGGGACACAGCGGGGGACACAGCCTGGGACACAGCGGGACACAGCGGGGCACAGCGGGGGACACAGCAGGGACACATCGGGTCACAGCGGGGACACAGAGGGGCCACAGCAATGACACAGCGGGACACAGAGGGATACACAGTGAGGACACAGCGTGACACATGGGGACCCAGCGGGACCCAGTGGGGGACCCAGCGAGGACACAGCGGGACACAAATGGGAACACAGCAAGGACACAGCAGGACACAGCGTGAAAGAGCGGGACACAGCGGGAGACACAGCCTGGGACACAGCGGGACACAGCAGAGGACACAGAGGGACATAGCAGTTACACAGTGAGGACACACCAGGGACACAGCGGGACACAGCGGGGGACATAGTGGGGGACACACCAGTAAACAGCGGGGGACACAGCGGAACTCAGCGGGGGACACAGCAAAGAACACAGCGGGACACAGCGGGGGACACAGGGGAACACATCGGGACACAGCCAGACACAGCTGGGGAAACAGCGGGTGACACAGCGGGGGAAACAGCGGGAAACAGCGGGGGACCCAGCGAGGACACAGCGTGACACAAGGGGACACAGCGGGACACAGCAGGGGACCCAGTGAGGACACAACGGGACACAAATGGGGACACAGCAAGGACACAGCGGGACACAGCGGGAAAGAGCGGGACACAGCAGGGGACACAGCCGGGGACACAGCGGGACATAGCAGGGGACACAGCGGAGACACAGCGAGACACAGTGTGGACACAGCGGGACACATCGGGGGACACAGCAGGACACTGCAGGGTACACAGCGGGACACAGCGGGACACAGCGGGGGACACAGCGGAGGACACAGAGCTGCACACAGCGGGAGAGAGTGGAACACAGCACGGACACAGCAGGGACACAGCGGGACATAGCAGGGACAAAGCGAGGACAGAGCGGGACACAGAGGTACACAGCGAGGGACACAGCGGGTTACAGTGGGGACAAACCGGGGAACAACGGGGACACAGCGGGACACAGCTAGGACACAGCGGGGACACAGCAGGGGACACAGCAGAGGATACAGCGAGGACACAGAGGGCACATAGGGGGACACTGCGGGACACAGTGGGACACAGCAGAGAGACATAGCAGTTACACAGCGAGGACACACCAGGGACACAAGGGACACAGCGGGGACACAGCAGGACCCAGCGGGACCCAGCGGGGACACACCGGGGACACAGCAGGACACAGCGGAGGACACAGATGCGGACACAGAGGCGGACACAGCGGGACAGATCGGGACACTGCGGGGACACAGCGAGGACACAGCGGGACACAGCGGGGAACACAGCGGGGAACACAGCGGGATACAGCGGGACACAGCGGGGGACATAGCATGGACACAGTGGGTCACAGCGGGGAAATAGTGGGGGACACAGCGGGGGACACAGCGGGATACAGAAGGACACAGCGAGGACACAGTGGGACACAGGAGGACACAGCGGGGACACAGTGGGGACACAGCGGGGGACACAGTGGGACACAGCTGGGGATACAGCGAGGACACAGCAGGGACACTGCGGGACACAGCGTTTCACAGCGGGGAAATAGTGGGGGACACAGCGGGGGACACAGCGGGATACAGAGGGACACAGCGAGGACACAGCGGGTACATAGGGGGACACTGGGGGACACAGCGGGGACACAGAGGGACATAGAGATTACACAGTGAGGACACAACAGGGACACAGCGGGACACAGCATGGACCCAGCGGGGACATAGCGGGACCCAGCGGGACCCAGCGGGGACACAGCGGGGACACAGCAGGACACAGCGTGGGACACAGCAGGACACAGCAGGACACAGCGGGGGACACATCGGGGGAGAGCAGGCACACAGCGGGACACAGCGTTTCACAGCGGGACACAGCGGGACACAGCGGGGAACACAGCGGGGAACACAGCGGGACACAGCGGGACACAGCGGGGGACACAGCATGGACACAGTGGGTCACAGCGGGGAAATAGTGGGGGACACAGCGGAGGACACAGCGGGATATAGAAGGACACAGGAAGAATACAGCGGGACAACAGGAGGACACAGCGGGGACACAGCGG
>NW_012285073.1:0-2806 GCF_000151885.1 Dipodomys ordii | reverse complement strand
GCGGGGGACACAGCGGGACAAAGCGGGAAACTGTGTGGACAGAGTGGGACACAGCGGGGAAACAGTGGGGGACACAGCGGGGACACAGCCCGGGACACAGCGGGGACACAGCGGGGACACAGCGGGACACACCGGGGACACAGGGGGGACACAGCGGGACACAGCAGCGACACAGCGGAACACAGCGGGGGACACAGCGGGTCACAGCCTGGGACAGAGCGGGACACAGCGTGGACACAGCGGGACACAGCGAGACACAGCAGTGACAAAGCGGCGACACAGCGGGGACACAGCGGGACATCGCGGGGACAAAGCGAGGACAGAGCGGGACACAGAGGTACACAGCGAGGGACACAGCGGGGGACAGTGTGGACAAACCGGGGAACAACGGGGACACAGCGGGACACAGCTGGGACACAGCAAGGACAGAGCGGGACACAGCGGGGACACAGCAAGTACACAGCGGGACACAGCCGGACACAGCAGGACACAGAGGGGAACACAGCGGGGGACACAGCGGGACAGAGCGGGACACAGCGGGGTACACAGTGGGACACATCTGGGATACAGCAGGGACACAGCGGGACAGAGCGTGGGACAGAGCAGGATATAGCGGGGGACACAGCGGGACACAGCGGGGACACAGCGGGACAGAGCGGAGAACACAGCGGGATATAGCATGGGACACAACGAGGACAAAGCGGGACACAGAGGGACACAGCAGGGGACACAGCAAGGCCACAGCGGGACACAGCAGGACACAGCGGGGGACACAGCAGGGGACACAGCAGGACACAGGGGGACACAGCAGGACACAGCAGGGACACAGCGGGTGACACACCGGGACACAAAGGGGGACCCAGCGTTACACAGCGGGGACACAGCAGGACACAGCGGGGACACAGCAGGGGACACAGCAGGACACAGAGGGGAACAAAGGGGGCACACAGCGGGACACAGCTGGGGACACAGCGGGACAAAGCGGGACACAGTGGGGACAGAGTGGGACACAGCGGGGACACAGCGGGGGACACAGCAGGGACACAGAGGGGACACAGCGGGACACACCGGGGACACAGCGGGGACACAGCGGGACACAGCAGCGACACAGCGCAAAACAGCGGGGGACACAGCGGGATACAGCCTGGGACAGAGCGTGACACAGCGTGGACACAGCGGGACACAGCGAGACACAGCAGTGACAAAGCGGCGACACAGCGGGACACATCGGGACACAGCGGGACACAGCGGGGGACAGAAGGGACACACCGTTGGACAACGGGGACACAGCAGGACAGCGCGGGGGTCACAGTGGGAAACAGCGGGGACACAGGGGGACACAGGGGGCGACACAGAGGGACACAGCGGGACACAGCGGGACAGAGCGGGGACACAGCGGGGACAAAGCGGGGGACACAGTGGGGGACACAGCGGTAAACAGCGGGGGACACAGCGGGACTCAGCTGGGGACACATCAAAGGACAAAGCGGGTGACACAGTTGGGGAAACAGCGGGAAACAGCGGGGGACACAGCCAGGACACAGCAGGACACAGCGGGGTACACAGAGGCAGACACAGCGGTATACATCGGGACACAGCGGGGACACAGCGGGACACAGCGGGACACAGCGGGGACACAGCAGGACACAGCGGGGACAGAGCGGGGACACAGCGAGACACAGCGGGACCCAGCGGGGACACAGCGGGAACACAGCGGGACAAAGCGGGGGACACAGAGGCGGACAGAGCAGAACACAACGGGACACAGCGCGACACAGCGGGACACAGCGGGGACTCAGCGAACACAGTGGGACACAGCGGGGAACACAGCGGGGGACACAGCAGGACACAGCGGGACACAGCGGGGGACACAGCATGGACACAGCAAGTCACAGCGGGGAAATAGTGGGGGACACAGCGGGGGACACAGCAGGATACAGAATGACACAGTGAGGACACAGCAGGACACAGGAGGACACAGCGGGGACACAGCGGGGAAACAGCGGGGGACACAGTGGGACACAGCGGGGACACAGAGGGACTTAGCCGTTACACAGTGAGGAAACACCAGGGACACAGCGGGACACAGCGGGGTACACAGCAGGGGATACAGCTGGGGACAGCGGCTATACAGTGGGACACAGCAGGACACAGCGGGGAAACAGCAAGGACACAACGGGACACAGCGGGACACAGCAGGGGACACAGCAGGGGACACAGCGGGAAACAGCAGGGGACACAGCGGGACACAGCGGGACACAGCGGGGGACAGCGGGGACACAGCCGGACACAGCAGGACAGAGCAGGAAACAGCGGGGACACAGCGAGGACACAGCGGGACACAGAGGGGACACAGCGGGGGACAGCAGGGAGACACAGCGGAGACACAGCGGGGACACAGTGGAACACAGTGGGGACACAGCGGGGGACAGCAGGGAGACACAGGGGGTCACAGCGGGGACACATCGGTACACAGCGGGACACAGGGGGTACACAGCAGGACACAACCGGACACAGCGGGAAACACAACCGGACACAGCGGGGGACACAGCGTGACACAGCGGGGGACACAGCGGGACAAAGCGGGACACAGTGGGGACAGAGGGGGACACAGCGGGGACACAACGGGGGACACAGCGGGGACACAGCGGGACAAAGCGGGACACAGTGGGGACAGAGTGGGACACAGCGGGGACACAGCAGGGGACACAGCGGGGACACAGAGGGGACACAGCGGGACAC
This sequence comes from Dipodomys ordii, assembly GCF_000151885.1. Taxonomy (NCBI): domain Eukaryota; kingdom Metazoa; phylum Chordata; class Mammalia; order Rodentia; family Heteromyidae; genus Dipodomys; species Dipodomys ordii. Next base: position 64 of record NW_012285073.1, on the reverse strand, counting down.
ACCGGGGACACACCGGGGACACAGCGGGACACAGCAGCGACATAGCGCAACACAGCGGGGTGAT
>NW_012285072.1:0-4421 GCF_000151885.1 Dipodomys ordii | reverse complement strand
TCGGGACACAGCTAGGACACAGCAGGGACACAGCGTGGGACACAGCAGGGGACACAGTGGGACACAGCAGGGGATACAGCGAGGACACAGAGGGGACATAGGGGGACACTGCGGGACACAGTGGGACACAGCGGAGACAGAGAGACATAGCAGTTACACAGCGAGGACACACCAGGGACACAGAGGGACACAGCGGGGACACAGTGGGGACACAGCAGGACCCAGCAGAACCCATTGGGGACACAGCGGGGACACAGCAGGACACAGAGGGGGACACAGGGGCGGACACAGCGGGACACAGCGGGACAGATCGGGACACAGTGGGGACACAGCGAGGACACAGCGGGACACAGCGGGGAACACAGCGGGGCACACAGCGGGACACAGCGGGACACAGCAGGGGACATAGCATGGACACAGCGGGTCACAGCGGGGAAATAGTGGGGGACACAGCGGGGGACACAGCGGAATAGAGAAGGACACAACGAGGACAGAGCTGGACACAGGAGGACACAGCGGGGACACAGCGGGGGACACATTGGGACACAGCGGGGACACAGAGGGACTCAGCGTTTACACAGCAAGGACACACCAGGGACACAGCGGGACACAGCGGAGACACAGCAGAGACACAGTGAGACAAAGCGAGGACACAGCAGGACACAGCGTGGGTTACAGCGGGGGACAGCGGTGACACACCCGCGGACAGCGGGGACACAGCGGGACACAGCGGGGAACACAGCGGGACACAGTGGGGGACACAGCGGGGGACACAGCGGGACACAGCGGGGAACACAGCGAGGACACAGTGGGACAGAGCGGGGTACACAGCGGGACACAGCGGGGACACAGCAGGGGCACAGTGGGAAAGAGCTGGACACAGCGGGGGACAAAGCGGGACACACCGGGATACAGCGGGACACAGCGGGGGACACAGCAGGGGACATAGAGACGCACATAGCGGGAGAGAGTGGAACACAGCAGGGACAGAGCGGGGACACAGCGGGGGACCCAGCAAGGACACAGCGTGACACATGGGGACACAGCGGGACACAGAGGGGGTCCCAGCGAGTACACAGTGGGACACAAATGGGGACACAGCAAGGACACAGCGGGAAAGAGCGGGACACAGCGGGACACAGCCGGGGACACAGCGGGACACAGCAGGGGACACAGCGGGGACACAGCGAAACACAGTGTGGACACAGCAGGACACAGCGGGACACATCGGGGAACACAGCGGGACACACAGCGGGATACAGCGGGACACAGCGGGGGACACAGCATGGACACAGCGGGTCAAAGCAGGGAAATAGTGGGGGACACAGCGGGGGACACAGCGGGATACAGAAGGACACAGCGAGGACACAGCGGGATACAGCGGGGGACACAGTGGGACACCGCAGGGACACAGAGGGACTCAGCGGTTACACAGCGAGGACACACCAGGGACACAGCGGGACAAAGCGGAGACACAGCAGGGACACAGTGAGACACAGCGAGGACACAGCGGGACACAGTGTGGGATACAGCGGGGGACAGCGGTGACATACCAGCGGACAGCGGGGACACAGCGGGACACAGCGGGACACAACGGGGGACACAGCGGGACACAGTGGGGGACACAGCGAGGACACATCGGGACACAGCTGGGAAACAGCGGGGGACACAGCGGGACACATCGGGCGACACAGCAGGACACATCGCGAGACACAGCGGGACACAGCGGGACACAGCAGGACACAGCAGGGACACAGCGTGGGACACAGCGGGACACATAGGGGGACACAGCGTTACACAGCGGGGACACAGCGGGACACAGCGGGGACACAGCAGGGGACACAGCAGGACACAGAGTGGAACAAAGGGGTCACACAGCGGGACACAGTGGGACACAGCAGGGTACAAAGCGGGTCACAGTGGGGACACAGCAGGGGCACAGTGCGAAAGAGCAGGACACAGCGGGGGACAAAGCAGGACACACCGGGATACAGCGGGACACAGCAGGAGACCCAGCAGGGGATACAGAGATGCACACAGCGGGAGAGAGTGGAACACAGCAGGGACACAGCGCTGACACAGCGGGACATCGCGGGGACAAAGCGAGGACAGAGCGGGACACAGAGGTACACAACGAGGGACACAGTGGGGGACAGTATGGACAAACCGGGTAACAAGGGGGACACAGCGGGACACAGCTGGGACACAGCGGGGACACAGCGGCACACAGCAGGACACAGTGGGGTACACAGTGGGACACATCGGGGATACAGCAGGGACACAGCGGGACACAGCGGGACACAGCGGGGACACATCAGGACAGAGCGGGTAATGCAGCGGGATATAGCAGTGGACACAGCGAGGACAAAGCGGGACAAAGGGGACACAGCAGGGGACACAGCAAGGCCACAATGGGACACAGCGGGACACAGTGGGGGACACAGCATGGGACACAGCAGGACACAGGGGGACACAATGGAGACAGCGGGGACACAGCGGGGTTCACAGGGAGGACACAGCGGGGGATACAGCGGGACACAAAGGGGGACCCAGCGTTACACAGTGGGGACACAGCGGGACACAAAGGGGACACAGCAGGGGACACAGCAGGACAAAGAGGGGAACAAAGGGGGCACACAGTAGGGGCACAGTGGGAAACAGCAGGACACAGCGGGGAAAAAGCGGGACACACCGGGATACTGCGGGACACAGCGGGGGACACAGCAGGGGACACAGAGCCGCACACAGCGGGAGAGTGTGGAACACAACAGGGACAGAGCGGGGACAGAGCGGGGGACCCAGCGAGGACACAGCGGGACACATGGGGACACAGCGGGACACAGCGGGGAACCCAGCAAGGTCACAGCGGGACACAAATGGGGACACAGCAAGGACACAGCGGGACACAGCGGGAAAGAGCGGAACACAGCAGGAGACACAGCCGGGGACACAGTGGGACAAAGCGGGACACATCGGGGGACACAACAGGACACTGCAGGGTACACAGCGGGACACAGCGAGACACAAAGGGACACAGCAGGGACACAGCGGGGGACACAGTGGGACACAGTGAAGTACACAGCAGGACACAGCGGGGACACAGCAGGGGCACAGTGGGAAACAGCGGGACACAGCGGGGGACAAAGCGGGACACAGCGGGACACAGCGGAGGACACAGAGCTGCACACAGCGGGAGAGAGTGGAACACAGCACGGACACAGCAGGGACACAGCGGGACATAGCGGGGACAAAGCGAGGACAGAGCGGGACACAGAGGTACACAGCAAGGGACACAGCGGGGGACACTGGGGACAAACCGGGGAACAACGGGCACACAGCGGGACACAGCTAGGACACAGCGGGGACAGAGCAGGGACACAGCAGGGGACACAGTGGGACACAGCAAGGGATACAGCGAGGACACAGAGGGGACATAGGGGACACTGCGGGACACAGTGGGACACAGCGGGCACAGAGAGACACAGCAGTTACACAGCAAGGACACACCAGGGACACAGAGGGACACAGTGCGGACACAGCGGGGACACAGCGGGGAACACAGTGGGGGACACAGCGGTAAACAGCGGGGGACACAGGGGAACACAGTGGGACACAGCCGGACACAGCTGGGGACACAGTGGGTGACACAGTGGGGGAAACAGTGGGAAACAGCGGGGGACACAGCGAAGACACAGCAGGACACAGCGGGGGACACAGCAGGACACAGCGGGGGACACAGCGGGGACACAGCGGGGACACAGCGGGCCACATCGGGCCTCAGCGGTGACACAGCAGGACACAGCGGGGACACAGCGGGGAACACAGCCTGGACACAGCGGGTCACAGCGGGGAAATAGTGGGGGACACAGCGGGGGACACAGCGGGATACAGAAGGACACAGCGAGGACACAGCAGACACAGGAGGACACAGCGGGGACACAGCGGGGGACACAGTGGGACACAGCGGGCACACAGAGGGACTCAGCGGTTACACTGCGAGGACACACCAGGGACACAGCGGGACACAGCGGAGACACAGCAGGGACACAGTGAGACACAGCGAGGACACAGCGGGACACAATATGGGATACAGCGGGGGACAGCGGTGACACACCGGCGGACAGCGGAGACACAGCGATACACAGCAGGACACAGTGGGGGACACAGCGGGACACAGTGGGGGACACAGTGGGGGACACAGTGGGACACAGCGAGGGACACAGCGAGGACACAGCGGGACACAGCGGGGGACAGCGGGGACACACATGCGGACAGCAGGGACACAACAGGACACAGCGGGGGACATTGGGGACACAGCGGGACACAGCGGGACACAGCGGGACACAGCGGGGACACAGCAGGGACACAGCAGATCACAGCCAGGACACAGTGGGGGACACAGCGAGGACACAGCGGGTCTC
>NW_012285071.1:0-3786 GCF_000151885.1 Dipodomys ordii | reverse complement strand
TGGGACACAGCGGGACACAGTGCGGACAGAGCGGGGACACAGCAGGGGACACAGCGGGGCACAAAGTCAGCCTCACGGGATTCAGCGTAACGTAGCGGGGACACAGCGGGGGACACATCGGGTGACACAGTGGGGGACACAGCGGGTGACAGCGGTGACACAGCTGGGGACTGCGGGGACACACCAGGACACAGCGGGGGACAGCGGGTACACAGGGGGTACACAGCGAGACACAGCAGGGGACACAGCAAGGACACAGCGGAACACAGCGGGACACAGCGGGACAAAACGGGACACAGCGGGACACAGAGGGGGATACAGCGGGGACACATCGGGACACAGCAGTGACACAGCGGAACACAGCGGAGGACACAGCAGCACACGGCCTGGGACAGAGCGGGACACAGCGTGGACACAGCGGAACACAGCGAGACACAGCAGTGACAAAGCGGCGACACAGCGGGACACATTGGACACAGCGGGACACAGCGGGGACACAGCGGGGGACAGAGGGGACACAACGGTGGACAACGGGGAAACAGGAGGACAGCGCGGGGGTCACAGTGGGAAACAGCGGAGACACAGGGGGACACAGGGGGCGACAAAGAGGGACACAGCGGGACACAGCGGGATTCAGCTGGGGACACATCAAAGGACACAGCAGGACACAGCGGGGGACATAGGGGAACACAGTGGGACATAGCCGGACACAGCTGGGGACAAAGCGGGTGACACAGAGGGGGAAACAGCGGGAACCAGCACGGGACACAGCGAGGACACAGCAGGACACAGCGGGGGACACAGCAGGACACAGCGGGGTACACAGAGGCAGACACAGCGGTACACATCGGGACACAGCGGGGACACAGCGGGACACAGGGGGACACAGCGGGGACACAGCAGGACACAGCGGGGACACAGCGGGGACACAGCGGGGGACACAGTGGGACACAGCGGGGACACAGAGGGACTCAGCGGTTACACAGCGAGAACACACCAGGGACACAGCGGGACACAGCGGAGACAAAGCGGGGACACAGTGAGACACAGCGAGGACACAGCGGGACACAGCGGAGGACACAGCGGGGGACAGCGGTGACACACCGGCGGACAGTGGGGATACAGCGGGACACAGTGGGACACAGCAGGGGACACAGCGGGACACAGTGGGGACACAGCGGGGGACAGCAGGGAGACACAGCGGGAACACAGTGGGGACACATCTGTACACAGCGGGACATAGCTGATACACAGCAATACACAGCGGGACACAGTGGGAAACACAACCGGACATAGCGGGGGACACAGCGGGACACAGCGGGGGACACAGCGGGACACATTGGGGACAGAGCGGGACACAGCGGGGACACAGCGGGGGACACAGCGGGGCACAAAGTCAGACACCACGGGATACAGCGGAACATAGCAGGGACACAGCGGGGGACACAGCGGCTGACAGCGGTGACACAGCTGGGGACAGCGGGGACACACTGGGACACAGCGGGGGACAGCGGGGACACAGGGGGGACACAGCGAGACACAGCGGGGGACACAGCGAGGACACAGGGGGGACACAGGGGGACACAGCGGGACAAAATGGGACACAGCGGGACACAGAGGGTGATACAGCGGGTGACAGCGGGGACACCCCTGGGGACAGCAGGGACACAGCGGGGGACAGGGGGGACACAGCGGTACATAGCGGGGACACATCGGGACACAGCAGTGACACAGCGGAACACAGGGGAAGACACAGCGGGACACAGCCTGGGACAGAGCGGGACACAGCGTGGACACAGCGGGACACAGCGAGACACAGCAGTGACAAATCGGCGACACAGCGGGACACAGCGGGACACAGCGGGACACAGCGGGGGACAGAGGGGACACACCGGTGGACAACGGGGACACAGCAGGACAGCAAAGGGGTCACAGTGGGAAACAGCGGACACACAGGGAGACACAGGAGGGGACACAGAGGGACACAGCGGTACACAGAAGGATACACAGAAAGGACAAAGCGTGACACATGGGGACACAGCAGGACACAGCGGGCGACACAGAGAGGACACAGCGGGACACAAATGGGGACACAACAAGGACACAGAGGGACACAGCTGGAAGGAGCGGGACACAGCGGGGGACACAGCCTGGGACACAGCGGGACACATAGGGACACAGCGGGGGACACAGCAGGGACACATCGGGTCACAGCGGGGACACAGTGGGGGCCACAGAAATGACACAGCGGGACACAGAGGGATACACAGTGAGGACACAGCGTGACACATGGGGACCCAGCGGGGGACCCAGCGAGGACACAGCGGGACACAAATGGGAACACAGCAAGGACACAGCAGGACACAGCGTTAAAGAGCGGGACACAGCGGGAGACACAGCCTGGGACACAGCGGGACACAGCAGAGGACACAGAGGGACATAGCAGTTACACAGCGAGGACACACCAGGGACACAGCGGGGACACAGCGGGGGACATAGTGGGGGACACACCAGTAAACAGCGGGGGACACAGCGGAACTCAGCGGGGGACACAGCAAAGAACACAGCGGGACACAGCGTGGGACACAGGGGAACACAGCGGGACACAGGCGGACACAGCTGAGGACACAGCGGGTGACACAGCGGGGAAACAGTGGGAAACAGCGGGGGCCACAGCAAGGACACAGCAGGCACAGCGGGGGACACAGCAGGACACAGCGGGGTTCACAGAGGCAGGCACAGCGGTACACATCGGGACACAGTGGGGACACCGCGGGACACAGCGGGACACAGCGGGGACACAGCGGGGGACACAGCGGGGACACAGCGGGGACACAGCGGGGGACACAGTGGGACACAGCGGGGACACGGCAGGGGACACAGCGGGGGACAGTGGGGACAAACCGGGGAACAACGGGGACACAGCGGGACACAGCTAGGACACAGCGGGACACAGCTGGGACACAGCGGGGACACAGCGGCACACAGCAGTGGACACAGTGGGACACAGCAGAGGATACAGAGAGGACACAGAGGGGACATAGGGGGACACTGCGGGACACAGTGGGACACAGCGGGGACACAGAGGGACATAGCAGTTACACAGAAAGGACACACCAGGGACAGAGCGGGACACAGCGGGGACACAGCCGGGACACAGTGGGACCCAGCGGAGACACAGCAGGGAAACAGCAGGGAAACAGTGGGACAAAGCGGGGGACACAGAGGCAGACACAGCAGGACACAACAGGACACAGCACAACAGAGCGGGACACAGCGAGAACACAACGGGACACAGCGGGACACAGCGGGGGACACAGCAGGGGACACAGCGGGACACAGCGGGGGACACAGCGGGACACAGCGGGACACAGAGGGGACAAAGCGGTGGAAAAAGCGGGGACACAGCGGGACACAGCGGGACAAAACGGGACACAGCTGGACACAGCGGGGACACAGCAGGTGACACAGTGGGGGACAGCGGGGACACAGCCTGACACAGCAGGACACAGCGGGAATCAGCGGGGACACAGCAAGGACAGAGTGGGACACAGCGAAGACACAGCGGTACACAGAAGGGACACAGCGGAGGAGAGCAGGGAGACACAGCGGGGACACAGCGGAACACATTGGGGACACAGCAGGGGACAGCAGGGGGACAAAGCGGGGACACCACGGGACACAGCGGGACACAGCAGGACACAGCAGGGACACAGCAGGGACACAGCGGGTCACAGCGGGGACACAGTGTGGGACACAGCGAGGACACAGCGGGACACAGAGTGA
>NW_012285070.1:0-13184 GCF_000151885.1 Dipodomys ordii | reverse complement strand
GGGGACACAGCGGGAAACATTGGGGGACACAGCGGGACACAGCGGTACACAGCGGGGACAAAGCGGGGGAGAAAGCAGGGACACAGCGGGACAAAACGGGACACAGCTGGACACAGCGGGGACACAGCAGGGGACACAGCGGGGGACAGCGGGGACACAACCGGACACAGCAGGACACAGCGTGAAACAGCGGGGACACAGCGAGGACACAGCGGGACACAGCGGGACACAGAGGGGACACAGCAGGGGAGGGAGACACAGCGGGGACACAGCGGGGACACTGCGGAACACAGTGGGGACACAGTGGGGGACAGCAGGGAGACACAGCGGGGACATAGCGGGGACACATCGGTACACAGCAGGACACAGGTGTACACAGCAGGACACAGCGGGACACAGCGGGAAACACAACCGGACACAGTGGGGGAAACAGCGGGACACAGTGGGGGACACAGCGGGACAAAGCGGGACACAGTGGGGACAGAGTGGGACACAGCGGGGGACACAGCGGGGACACAGAGGGACACACCGGGGACACAGCGGGGACACAGCGGGACACAGCTGGGGATACAGCGAGGAAACAGCAGGGACACTGGGGGACACAGCATTTCACAGCGGGGAAATAGTGGGGGACACAGCGGGATACAGAAGGACACAGAGAGGACACAGAGGGGACATAGGGGGACACTGCGGGACACAGCGGGGACACAGAGGGACATAGAGATTACACAGCGAGGACACACCAGGGACACAGCGGGACACAGCTGGGGATACAGCGAGGAAACAGCAGGGACACTGCGGGACACAGCATTTCACAGCGGGGAAATAGTGGGGGACACAGCGGGATACAGAAGGACACAGAGAGGACACAGCGGGGATACAGTGGGACACAGCGGGACACAGCGGGGACACAGCAGGGACACAGCAGGGTACAGCTTGGGACATAGAGGCGGACACAGCAGGACACAGCGGGCCACAGCGGGGACAAAGCAGAATACAGCGGGACACAGCGGGGGACACACTGGGGGAGAGCAGGCACACAGCGGGACACAGCGGGACACAGCGGGACACAGCAGGGAACACAGCGGGACACACAGCGGGACACAGCTGGGGGACACAGCATGGACACAGCGGGTCACAGCGGGGAAATAGTGGGGGACACAGCGGGGGACACAGCGGGGATACAGAAGGACACAGAGAGGACACAGCGGGACACAGGAGGACACAGCGGGGACACAGCGGGGACACAGCGGGGGACACAGTGGGACACAGCGGGGACACAGAGGGACTCAGCGGTTACACAGCGAGGACACACCAGGGACACAGCGGGGCACAGCGGAGACACAGCGGGACAAAGTGAGACACAGCGAGGACACAGCGGGACACAGCGTGGGATACAGCGGGGGACAGCGCTTACACACCCGCGGACAGCGTGGACACAGCTAGACACAGCGGGACACAGCAGAGGACACAGCGGGACACAGTGGGGGACACAGCGGGGGACACAGCAGGACACAGCGGGGGACACAGCGAGGACAAAGCGGGACTCAGCAGGGGACACAGCAGGGCACACAGCGGGACACAGCGTGGGTCACAGCGGGACACAGCGGGACACAGACAGGACAAAACAGGGGACAAAGCGGGGACACAGCGGGACACAGCGGGACAAAACGGGACACAGCTGGACACAGCGGGGACACAGCAGGGGACACAGCGGGGGACAGCGGCGACACAGCCGGACACAGCGAGGACACAGTGGGACACAGCGAAGACAGAGCGGGACACAGAGGGGACACAGCGGGGGACAGCAGGGAGACACAGCGGGGACACAGCGGAACACAGTGGGGACAAAGTGGGGGACAGCAGGGAGACACAGCGGGGACACATCAGTACACAGCGGGGACACATCATTACACAGCGGGACACAGCCGGTTCACAGCAATACACAGCGGGACACAGCGGGAAACACAACCGGACACAGCGGGGGACACAGCGGGACACATCGGGGACACAGCGGGACACAGTGGGGACAGAGCAGGACACAGCGGGGACACAGAGGGGGACACAGCGGGGCACAAAATCAGACACCACGGGATACAGCGGAACATAGCGGGGACACAGCAGGGGACACAGCAGGTGACACAGCGGGGGACACAGCGGGTGACAGCGGTGACACAGCTGGGGACAGCGGGGACACACCGGGACACAGCGGGGGACAGCGGGGAAACAGGGGGGACACAGCGAGACACAGCGGGGGACACAGCGAGGACAGAGCGGGGCACAAAATCAGACACCACGGGATACAGTGGAACATAGCGGGGACACAGCGGGGGACACAGCGGGTGACACAGCGGGGGACACAGCGGGTGACAGCGGTGAAACAGCTGGGGACAGCGGGGACACACCGGGGACACAGCGGGGACACAACGGGACACAGCGGGGGACATCGGGGACACAGAGGGACACAGCGGGACACAGCAGGGACACAGCAGGGACACAGCGGGTCACAGCGGGGACACAGTGGGGGACACAGTTTGGACACAGCAGGACACAGAGGGATACACAGAGAGGACACAGCGTGACACATAGGGACACAGCAGGACACAGCGGGGGACACAGAGAGGACACAGCGGGACACAAATGGGGACACAGCAAGGACACAGCGGGACACAGCGGGAAAGAGCGGGAAACAGCGGGGGACACAGCAGGGGACACAGCGGGATACAGCAGGGGACACAGCGGGGACACAGCGGGACACAGTGGGGACACAGCGGGACACAGCTGGACACATCGGGGGACACAGCAGGACACTGCGGGGTACACAGAGGGACACAGCGGGACACAAAGGACACAGCAGGGACACAGCGGGGGACACACCGGGACACAGGGAGGACACAGCGGGACACAGGAGGACACAGCGGGACACAGCGGGGACACAGCAGGGGACACAGCATGACACAGTGGGGACACAGAGGGTCTCAGCGGTTACACAGCGAGGACACACCAGGGACACAGCGGGACACAGCGGGAAAGAGCGGGACACATTGGGGGTCACAGCCGGGGACACAGCGGGGTACAGTGGCACACAGTGGGGACACAGCGGGGGACACATCAGGGGACACAGCGGGGGACACAGCGGGACACAGTGGGGTACAAAAAAGGGACACAGTTGGGGACACAGTACCGCACACAGCGGGACACAGCAGGGAATACAGCGGGGGACACAGCGGGACACAGCGGGGACATAGTGGGGGACACAGCGGGGGACACAGCGGGATACAGAAGGACACATCGAGGACACAGCGGGACATAGGAGGACACTGCGGGACACAGCGGGACACAGTGGGGACACAGAGGGACATAGAGGTTACACAGCGAGGACACACCAGGGACACAGCGGGACACAGCAGGGACACAGCGGGGACACAGCGGGACACAGCAGGAAAGAGCGGAACACAGCGGGGGTCACAGCCGGGGACACAGCGGGGTACAGCCGCACACAGTGGGGACACAGCGGGGGACACAACGGGGAACACAACGGGTGACACAGCGGGACACAGTGGGGTACACAAAGGGACACAGTGGGGGACACTGTAGCGGACACAGTGGGACATATTGGGACACAGCGGGACACAGCAGGGAACAAAGCGGGGGACACAGCGGAACACAGCGGGGAAATAGTGGGGGACACAGCGGGAGACACAGCGGGATACAGAAGGACACAGCGAGGACACAGCAGGACACAGGAGGACACACCGGGGACACAGTGGGGGACACAGTGGGACACAGCTGCGGATACAGCAAGGACACAGCGGGACACAGCGGGAAAGAGCGGGACACAGTGGGGGACACAGCGAAGACACAGCGGGAAACAGAAGGACACACAGCGAGGACACAGCGTGACATGGGGACAGAGCGGGACACAGCGGGACACATCGGGCTACACAGCAGGACACTGTGGGGTACACAGCGGGACACAGCGGGACACAAAGGGACACAGCAGGGACACAGCAGGGGACACAGCAGGACACAAAGGGGGACACAGCGTTACACAGAGGGGACACAGCGGGACACAGCGGGGACACAGCAGGGGACACAGCGGGAAACAGCGGGGAACACAGCGGGACACAGCGGTACACAGCGGGGACAAAGCGGGGGAGAAAGCAGGGACACAGCGGGACAAAACGGGACACAGCTGGACACAGCGGGGACACAGCAGGGGACACAGCGGGGGACAGCGGGGACACAACCGGACACAGCAGGACACAGCGTGAAACAGTGGGGACACAGCAAGGACACAGTGGGACACAGCGGGACACAGAGGGGACACAGCGGGGGACAGCAGGGAGACACAGCGGGGACACAGCGGGGATACAGCGGAACACAGTGGGGACACAGTGGGGGACAGCAGGGAGACACAGCGGGGACATAGCGGGAACACATCGGTACACAGCAGGACACAGGGTGTACACTGCAGGACACAGCAGGACACAGCGGGAAACACAACCGGACACAGCGGGGCACACAGCGGGACACAGCGGGGGACACAGCGGGACAAAGCGGGACACAGTGGGGACAGAGTGGGACACAGCGGGGACAGAGTGGGACATACCGGGGACATAGCGGGGACACAGCGGGACACAGCTGGGGATACAGCGAGGAAACAGCAGGGACACTGCGGGACACAGCATTTCACAGCGGGGAAATAGTGGGGGACACAGCGGGATACAGAAGGACACAGAGAGGACACAGAGGGGACATAGGGGGACACTGCGGCACACAGCGGGGACACAGAGGGACATAGAGATTACACAGCGAGGACACACCAGGGACACAGCGGGACACAGCTGGGGATACAGCGAGGAAACAGCAGGGACACAGCATTTCACAGCGGGGAAATAGTGGGGGACACAGCGGGCCACAGCGGGGACAAAGCAGAATACAGCGGGACACAGCGGGGGACACACCGGGGGAGAGCAGGCACACAGCGGGACACAGCGGGACACAGCGGGACACAGCCGGACACAGCAGGGAACACAGCGGGACACACAGCGGGACACAGCGGGACACAGCTGGGGGACACAGCATGGACACAGCGGGTCACAGCGGGAAAATAGTGGGGGACACAGCGGGGGACACAGCGGGATACAGAAGGACACAGCGAGGACACAGCGGGACACAGGAGGACACAGTGGGGACACAGCGGGGACACAGTGGGACAAAGAGGGGGACACAGAAGCGGACACAGCAGGACATAGCGGAACACAGCGGGACAGAGCGGGACACAGCGAGAACACAACGGGACACAGCAGGACACAGCGGGGGACACAGCGGGACACAGCGGGACACAGAGGGGACAAAGCACGGGACAAAGCGGGGACACAGCGGGACACAGCGGGACAAAACGGGACACAGCTGGACACAGCGGGGATACAGCACGGGACACAGCGGGGGACAGCGGGGACACAGCCGGACACAGCAGGACACAGCGGGAAACAGCGGGGACACAGCAAGGACACAGTGGGACACAGCGAAGGCGCAGCGGGACACAGAGGGGACACAGCGGGGGACAGCAGGGAGACACAGCGGGGACACAGCGGAACACATTGGGGACACAGCAGGGGACTGCAGGGGGACAAAGCGGGGACATAGCGGGTACACATGGGTACACAGCGGGACACAGCCAGTACACAGCAATACACAGCGGGACACATCGGGAAACACAACCGGACACAGCAGGGGACACAGCGGGACACAGTGGGGACAGAGCGGGACACAGCGGGGACACAGCGGGGGACACAGCGGGGCACAAAGTCAGACACCACGGGATACAGCGGAACATAGCGGGGACACAGCGGGGGACACAGCGGGTGACAGCGGTGACACAGCTGGGGACAGCGGGGACACACAGGGACACAGCGGGGGACAGCGGGGGCACAGTGAGGACACAGCGGGGACAGAGGGGGGACACAGCGGGACACAGCGGGACAAAACGGAACACAGTGGGACACAGAGGGGAATACAGCGGGGGACAGCGGGGACACCCCTGGGGACAGCAGGGACACAGCAGGGGACAGCGGAGATACAGCGGTACACAGCGGGGACACATCGGGACACAGCAGCGACACAGCAGAACACAGCGGGGGACACAGCGGGACACAGCCTGGGACAGAGCGGGACACAGCGTGGACATAGCGGGACACAGTGAGACACAGCAGTGACAAAGCGGCGACACAGCGGGACACATCGGGACACAGCGGGACACAGCAGGACAGCGCGGGGGTCACAGTGGGAAACAGCAGAGACACAGGGGGACACAGGTGGGGACACAGAGGGACACAGCGGGACACAGCGGGACAGAGCGGGCACACAGCTGGAACACAGCGGGGGCACAGTGGGGAACACAGCGGTAAACAGCGGGGGACACAGCGGGACTCAGCTGGGGATACATCAAAGGACACAGCGGGACACAGCAGGGGACACAGGGGAACACAGCGGGACACAGGCGGACACAGCTGAGGACACAGCGGGTGACACAGCGGGGAAACAGTGGGAAACAGCGGGGGCCACAGCAAGGATACAGCAGGCACAGCGGGGGACACAGCAGGACACAGCGGGGTACACAGAGGCAGGCACAGCGGTACACATCGGGACACAGTGGGGACACCGCGGGACACAGCGGGACACAGCGGGGACACAGCGGGGGACACAGCGGGGACACAGCGGGGGACACAGTGGGACACAGCGGGGACACAGAGGGACTCAGCGGTTACACAGCGAGAACACACCAGGGACACAGCGGGACACAGCGGAGACAAAGCGGGGACACAGTGAGACACAGCGAAGACACAGCGGGACACAGCGGAGGACACAGCGGGGGACAGCGGTGACACACCAGCGGACAGCGGGGACACAGCGGGACACAGCGGAGGACACAGCGGGACACAGTGGGGGACACAGCAGGGGACACAGCGGGACACAGCTGGGGACACAGCGAGGACACAGTGGGACACAGTGGGGGACACAGCGGGGGACAGCGGGGACACACATGCAGACAGCGGGGACACAACGGGTCACAGCGGGGGACAACGGGGACACAGCGGGACACAGCAGGGACACAGCAGTGACACAGCGGGTCACAGCGGGGACACAGTGTGGGACACAGCGAGGACACAGCGGGACACAGAGGGATACACAGAGAGGATACAGCGTGACACATGGGGACACAGCGGGACACAGCGGGGGACACAAAGAGGACACAGCGGGACACAAAGGGGTACACAGCAAGGACACAGCGGGGCACAGCGTGAAAGAGCGGGACACAGCAGGGGACACAGCCGGGGAAACAGCGGGACACAGCAGGACACAGCGGGGGACACAGCAGGGACACATCGGGTCACAGCGGGGACACAGTGGGGGACACAACAAGGACACAGCGGGACACAGAGTGATACACAGCGAGGACACATCGTGACACATGGGGACACAGCGGGACCCAGCGAGGACACAGCGGGACACAAATGGGGACACAGCAAGGACACAGCAGGACACAGCGTGAAAGAGCGGGACACAGCGGGGGACACAGCCGGGGACACAGCGGGACACAGCAGGGGACACAGCGGGGAAACAGCGGGACACAGTGGGGACACAGCAGGGACACAGCGGGGGACACAAATGACACAAAGTGGGACACAGCGTTAACAGCGGGGACACAGCGGGACACAGCGGGCACACAGCAGGGGACACAGCAGGACACAGAGGGGAACAAAGGGGGCACACAGCGGGACACAGTGGGACACAGCGGGGTACACAGCGGGACACAGCGGGGACACAGCAGGGGCACAGTGGGAAACAGCGGGACACAGCAGGGGACAAAGCGGGACACACCGGGATGCTGCGGGACACAGCGGGGACACAGCAGGGGACACAGAGCTGCACACAGTGGTAGAGAGTGGAATACAGCAGGGACACAGCGGGGACACAGCGGGACATCGCGGGGACAAAGCGAGGACAGAGCGGGACACAGAGGTACACAGCGAGGGACACAGCGGGGGACCGTGGGGACAAACCGGGGAACAACGGGGACACAGCGGGACACAGCTGGGACAAGGCGAGGACACAGCGGGACACAGCCGGACACAGCAGGACACAGAGGGGAACACAGCGGGGGACACAGCGGGTCAGAGCGGGACACAGTGGGGTACATAGTGTGACACATCGGGGATACAGCAGGGAAACAGCGGGACACAGCGGGGGATAGAGCAGGATATAGCGGGGGACACAGCGGGACACAGCGGGACACAGTTGGGACACAGCGAGGACACAGCGGGACACAGCCGGACACAGCAGGACACAGAGGGGAACACAGCGGGGGACACAGCGGGTCAGAGCGGGACACAGTGGGGTACACAGTGGGACACATCGAGGATACAGAAGGGAAACAGCGGGACACAGCGGGGGATAGAGCAGGATATAGCGGGGACACAGCGGGACACAGTTGGACACAGTGGGACACAGCGGGGGACATCGGAGACACAGCGGGACACAGTGGGACACAGCGGGACACAACAGGGACACAGCAGGGACACAGCAGGTCACAGCGGGGACACAGTGTGGGACACAGCGAGGACACAGGGGGACACAGAGGGATACACAGAGAGGACACAGCGTGACACATGGGGACACAGTGGGACACAGCGGGGGACACAGAGAGGACACAGTGGGACACAAATGGGGACACAGCAAGGACATAGCGGTACACAGCGGGAAAGAGCGGGACATAGCGGGGGATACAGCCTGGGACACAGCGTGACACAGCGGGGGACACAGCAGGGACACATCGGGTCACAGCGAGGACACAGTGGTGGACACAGCAAGGACAAAGCGGGACACGGAGTGATACACAGCGAGGACACAGCGTGACAGATGGGGACACAGCGGGACCAAGCGGGGGACCCAGCGAGGCACAGCGGGACACAAATCGGGACACAGCAAGGACTCAGCAGGACACAGCGTGAAAGAGCGGGATACAGCGGGGGACACAGCCGGGGACACAGCGGGACACAGCAGGGGACACAGCGGGGACACAGCGGGACAGTGTGGGGACACAGCGGGACACATCGGGCGACACAGCAGGACACTGCGGGGTACACAGCGGGACACAGCGGGACACAGCGGGACACAGCAGGGACACAGTGGGGGACAGAAAGGGACACAAAGGGGGACATAGCGTTACACAGCGGGGACACAGCTGGACACAGCGGGGACACAGCAGGGAACACAGCAGGACACAGAAGGGAACAAAGGGGGCACACAGCGGGACACAGTGGGACACAGCGGGGTACACAACGGGACACAGCGGGGACACAGCAGGGGCACAGTGGGAAACAGCGGAACACAGCGGGGGACAAAGCGGGATACTCCGGGACACAGTGGGGGACACAGCAGGGGACACAGAGCCGCACACAGCGGGAGAGAGTGGAACACAGCAGGGACAGAGCGGGGACCCAGCGGGGGACCCAGCGAGCACACAGCGTGACTCATGGGGACACAGCGGGACACAGCGGGGGACCCAGCGAGGACACAAATGGGGACACAGCAAGGACACAGCAGGACACAGCAGGAAAGAGCTGGACACAGCAGGGAACACAGCCGGGGACACAGCGGGACACAGCGGGACACATCGGGGGACACAGCAGTACAATGCAGGGTACAAATCAGAACACAGCGGGACACAAAGGGACACAGCAGGGACACAGCGGGGGAAACAGTGGGACACAGTGTGGCACACAGTGGGACACAGCGGGGACACAGCAGGGGCACAGTGGGAAAGAGTGGGACACAGCGGGGGCAAAGCGGGACACAGCGGGACACAGCGGGGGACACAGTGGAGGACACAGAGCTGCACACAGCGGGAGAGAGTGGAACACAGCACCGACACAGCTGGGACACAGCAGGACATAGCGGGGACAAAGCGAGGACAGAGCGGGACACAGAGGTACACAGCGAGGGACACAGCGGGGGACAGTGGGGACAAACCGGGGAACAACGGGGACACAGCGGGACACAGCTAGGACACAGCGGGGACACAGTGGGGACACAGCGGGGACACAGCAGGGGACACAGTGGGACACAGCAGGGGATACAGCGAGGACACAGAGGGGACATAAGGGGACACTGCGGGACACAGTGGGACACAGCGGGGACAGAGGGACAAAGCAGTTACACAGCGAGGACACACCAGGGACACAGAGGGACACAACGGGGATACAGTGGGGACACAGCGGGGGACACAGTGGGGGACACAGCTGTAAACAGCGGGGGACACAGCGGGACTCAGCGGGGGACACAGCAAAGAACACAGCGGGACACAGCGGGGGACACAGGGGAACACAGCAGGACACAGCCGGACACAGCTAGGGACACAGCGGGTGACACAGTGGGGGAAACAGCGGGAAACAGTGGGGGACAGAGGGAGGACACAGCAGGACACAGCGGGGGACACAGCAGGACACAGCAGGTTACACAGAGGCAGACACAGCGGTACACATCGGGACACAGGGGGGCCACAGCGGGGACACAGCGGGCCACAGCGGGCCACAGGGGAAACACAGCAGGACACAGCAGGACACAGCGGGGGACACACCGGGGGAGAGGAGGCACACAGCGGGACACAGCGGGACACAGCGGGGAACACAGCGGGACACACAGCGGGACACAGCGGGACACAGCGGGGCACACAGCATGGACACAGAGGGGCACAGCGGGGAAATAGTTGGGGACACAGCGGGGGACACAACGGGGTACAGAAGGACACAGCGAGGACACAGCGGGACACAGGAGGACACAGCGGGGACACAGCGGGGACACAGCGGGGGACACAGTGGGACAAAGCGGGGACACAGAGGGACTCAGCGGTTACATAGCGAGGACACACCAGGGACACAGCGGGACACAGCGGATACACAGCAGGGACACAGTGAGACACAGCGAGGACACAGCGGGACACAGCGTGGGATACAGTGGGGGACAGGGTGACGAACCGGCGGACAGCGGGGACACAGCGGGACACAACGGGGGACACAGCGGGACACAGTGGGGGACACAGCGGGGGACACCGCGGGACACAGCCAGGGACACAGCGCGGACACAGCGGGACACAGCGGGGACACAGCGGGGGACAGGGGGGACACACATGCGGAAAGCGGGGACACAACGGGACACAGCGGTGGACATCGGAGACACAGCAGGACACAGCGGGACACAGGGGGGACACAGCAGGGACACAGCGGGTCACAGCCTGGACACAGCGGGTGACCCAGCGAGCACACAGCGGGACACAGCAGGGGACACAGCGGGGACACAGCGGGACACAGCGGGACACATCGGGAGACATCGGGAGACACAGCATGACACAGCGGGACACAGCGGGACACAGTGGGACACAGAGGGGACACGGCAGGGGACACAGCGGGAAAGAGCGGGACACAGCGGGGGACACAGCCGGGGACACAGCAGGACACAGCAGGGACACAGCGGGGACACAGCGGGACACAGTGGGGACACAGCGGCACACATTGGGGGACACAGCAGGACACTGCAGGGTACACAGCGGGACACAACGGGACACAGCGGGGACACAGCAGGGGACACAGCAGGACACAGAGGGGAACAAAGGGGGCATACAGCGGGACACAGTGGGACACAGCGTGGTACACAGCGGGACACAGCTGGGACACTGCAGGGGCACAGTGGGAAACAGTGGGACACAGCGGGGGACAATGCGGGACAAACCGGGATACAGGGGGACACAGCGATGGACACAGCGGGGGACACAGAGCTGCACACAGCGGGAGAGAGTGGAACACAGCAGGGCCACAGCGGGGCCACCGCGGGACATCGCAGGAACAAAGTGAGGACAGAGCGAGACACAGAGGTCCACAGCGAGGGACACAGCGGGGGACAGTGGGGACAAACCGGGGAACAACGGGGACACAGCGGGACACAGCTGGGACACAGCGGGACACAGCTGGGACACAGCGGGGACACAGCGACACACAGCGGTGGACACAGTGGGACACAGCAGAGGATACAGCGAGTACACAGAGGGGACATAGGGGGACACTGCGGGACACAGTGGGACACAGCGGGGACACAGAGGGACATAGCAGTTACACAGCGAGGACACACCAGGGACAGAGCGGGACACAGCGGGGACACAGCCGGGACACAGTGGGACCCAGCGGGGACACAGCAGGGAAACAGCAGGGAAACAGTGGGACAAAGCGGGGGACACAGAGGCAGACACAGCAGGACACAACCGGACACAGCAGAACAGAGCGGGACACAGCGAGAACACAACGGGACACAGCGGGACACAGCGGGGGACACAGCGGGACACAGTGGGGACACAGCGGGACACAGCGGGACACATCGGGAGACACAGCAGGACACTGCAGGGTACACAGCGGGACACAGCGGGACACAGTGGGACACAGAGGGGACACGGCAGGGGACACAGCGGGAAAGAGCGGGACACAGCGGGGGACACAGCCGGGGACACAGCAGGACACAGCAGGGACACAGCGGGGACACAGCGGGACACAGTGGGGACACAGCGGGACACATCGGGGGACACAGCAGTACACTGCAGGGTACACAGCGGGACACAGTGGGACACAGCGTGGTACACAGTGGGACACAGCTGGGACACTGCAGGGGCACAGTGGGAAACAGTGGGACACAGCGGGGGACAATGCGGGACAAACCGGGATACAGGGGGACACAGCGATGGACACAGCGGGGGACACAGAGCTGCACACAGCGGGAGAGAGTGGAAGACAGCAGGGCCACAGGGGGGCCACCGCGGGACATCGCAGGAACAAAGTGAGGACAGAGCGAGACACAGAGGTCCACAGCGAGGGACACAGCGGGGGACAGTGGGGACAAACCGGGGAACAACGGGGACACAGCGGGACACAGCGGGACACAACGGGACACAGCGGGGACACAGCAGGGGACACAGCAGACACATAGGGGAAGAAAGGGGGCACACAGCGGGACACAGTGGGAAACAGCGTGGTACACAGCGGGACACAGCTGGGACAATGCAGGGGCACAGTGGGAAACAGTGGGACACAGCGGGGGACAATGCGGGACAAACCGGGATACAGGGGGACACAGCG
>NW_012285069.1:0-5586 GCF_000151885.1 Dipodomys ordii | reverse complement strand
TGCGGATACAGCAAGGACACAGCGGGACACAGCTGGAAAGAGCGGGACACAGTGGGGGACACAGCGAAGACACAGCGGGAAACAGAAGGACACACAGCGAGGACACAGCGTGACATGGGGACAGAGCGGGACACAGCGGGACACATCGGGCGACACAGCAGGACACTGTGGGGTACACAGCGGGACACAGCGGGACACAAAGGGACACAGCAGGGACACAGCAGGGGACACAGCAGGACACAAAGGGGGACACAGCGTTACACAGAGGGGACACAGCGGGACACAGCGGGGACACAGCAGGGGACACAGCGGGAAACAGCGGGGAACACAGCAGGACACAGCGGTACACAGCGGGACAAAGCGGGGGAGAAAGCAGGGACACAGCGGGACAAAACGGGACACAGCTGGACACAGCGGGGACACAGCAGGGGACACAGCGGGGGACAGCGGGGACACAACCGGACACAGCAGGACACAGCGTGAAACAGCGGGGACACAGCAAGGACACAGCGGGACACAGCGGGACACAGAGGGGACACAGCGGGGGACAGCAGGGAGACACAGCGGGGACACAGCGGGGACACAGCGGAACACAGTGGGGACACAGTGGGGGACAGCAGGGAGACACAGCGGGGACATAGCGGGGACACATCGGTACACAGCAGGACACAGGGTGTACACAGCAGGACACAGCGGGACACAGCGGGAAACACAACCGGACACAGCGGGGCACACAGCGGGACACAGCGGGGGACACAGCGGGACAAAGCGGGACACAGTGGGGACAGAGTGGGACACAGCGGGGACACAGAGGGACACACCGGGGACATAGCGGGGACACAGCGGGACACAGCTGGGGATACAGCGAGGAAACAGCAGGGACACTGCGGGCACAGCATTTCACAGCGGGGAAATAGTGGGGGACACAGCGGGATACAGAAGGACACAGAGAGGACACAGAGGGGACATAGGGGGACACTTCGGCACACAGCGGGGACACAGAGGGACATAGAGATTACACAGCGAGGACACACCAGGGACACAGCGGGACACAGCTGGGGATACAGCGAGGAAACAGCAGGGACACAGCATTTCACAGCGGGGAAATAGTGGGGGACACAGCGGGCCACAGCGGGGACAAAGCAGAATACAGCGGGACACAGCGGGGGACACACCGGGGGAGAGCAGGCACACAGCGAGACACAGCGGGACACAGCGGGACACAGCGGGACACAGCAGGGAACACAGCGGGACACACAGCGGGACACAGCGGGACACAGCTGGGGGACACAGCATGGACACAGCGGGTCACAGCTGGGAAATAGTGGGGGACACAGCGGGGGACACAGCGGGATACAGAAGGACACAGCGAGGACACAGCGGGACACAGGAGGACACAGTGGGGACACAGCGGGGACACAGTGGGACAAAGAGGGGGACACAGAGGCGGACACAGCAGGACATAGCGGAACACAGCGGGACAGAGTGGGACACAGCGAGAACACAACGGGACACAGCAGGACACAGCGGGGGACACAGCGGGACACAGCGGGACACAGAGGGGACAAAGCACGGGACAAAGCGGGGACACAGCGGGACACAGCGGGACAAAACGGGACACAGCTGGACACAGCGGGGATACAGCACGGGACACAGCGGGGGACAGCGGGGACACAGCCGGACACAGCAGGACACAGCGGAAAACAGCGGGGACACAGCAAGGACACAGTGGGACACAGCGAAGGCGCAGCGGGACACAGAGGGGACACAGCGGGGGACAGCAGGGAGACACAGCGGGGACACAGCGGAACACATTGGGGACACAGCGGGGGACTGCAGGGGGACAAAGCGGGGACATAGCGAGTACACATGGGTACACAGCGGGACACAGCCAGTACACAGCAATACACAGCGGGACACATCGGGAAACACAACCGGACACAGCAGGGGACACAGCGGGACACAGTGGGGACAGAGCGGGACACAGCGGGGACACAGCGGGGGACACAGCGGGGCACAAAGTCAGACACCACGGGATACAGCGGAACATAGCGGGGACACAGCGGGGGACACAGCGGGTGACAGCGGTGACACAGCTGGGGACAGCGGGGACACACCGGGACACAGCGGGGGACAGCGGGGGCACAGTGAGGACACAGCGGGGACAGAGGGGGGACACAGCGGGACACAGCGGGACAAAACGGGACACAGTGGGACACAGAGGGGGATACAGCGGGGGACAGCGGGGACACCCCTGGGGACAGCAGGGACACAGCAGGGGACAGCGGAGATACAGCGGTACACAGCGGGGACACATCGGGACACAGCAGCGACACAGCAGAACACAGCGGGGGACACAGCGGGACACAGCCTGGGACAGAGCGGGACACAGCGTGGACATAGCGGGACACAGTGAGACACAGCAGTGACAAAGCAGCGACACAGCGGGACACATCGGGACACAGCGGGACACAGCAGGACAGCGCGGGGGTCACAGTGGGAAACAGCAGAGACACA
Source organism: Dipodomys ordii (assembly GCF_000151885.1). Taxonomy (NCBI): domain Eukaryota; kingdom Metazoa; phylum Chordata; class Mammalia; order Rodentia; family Heteromyidae; genus Dipodomys; species Dipodomys ordii. The sequence continues at coordinate 3,069 of NW_012285069.1, read as the reverse complement.
GGGGGACACAGGGGGGGACACAGAGGGACACAGTGGGACACAGCGGGACAGAGCGGGCACACAGCGGGAACACAGCGGGGGCACAGTGGGGAACACAGCGGTAAACAGCGGGGGACACAGCGGGAATCAGCTGGGGATACATCAAAGGACACAGCGGGACACAGCGGGGGACACAGGGGAACACAGCGGGACACAGGCGGACACAGCTGAGGACACAGCGGGTGACACAGCGGGGAAACAGTGGGAAACAGCGGGGGCCACAGCAAGGATACAGCAGGCACAGCGGGGGACACAGCAGGACACAGCGGGGTACACAGAGGCAGGCACAGCGGTACACATCGGGACACAGTGGGGACACCGCGGGACACAGCGGGACACAGCGGGGACACAGCGGGGGACACAGCGGGGACACAGCGGGGGACACAGTGGGACACAGCGGGGACACAGAGGGACTCAGCGGTTACACAGCGAGAACACACCAGGGACACAGCGGGACACAGCGGAGACAAAGCGGGGACACAGTGAGACACAGCGAAGACACAGCGGGACACAGCGGAGGACACAGCGGGGGACAGCGGTGACACACCAGCGGACAGCGGGGACACAGCAGGACACAGCGGGACACAGCGGGGGACACAGCGGGACACAGTGGGGGACACAGCAGGGGACACAGCGGGACACAGCTGGGGACACAGCGAGGACACAGCGGGACACAGTGGGGGACACAGCGGGGGACAGCGGGGACACACATGCAGACAGCGGGGACACAACGGGTCACAGCGGGGGACATCGGGGACACAGGGGGACACAGCGGGACACAGCAGGGACACAGCAGTGACACAGCAGGTCACAGCGGGGACACAGTGTGGGACACAGCGAGGACACAGCGGGACACAAAGGGGTACACAGCAAGGACACAGCGGGGCACAGCGTGAAAGAGCGGGACACAGCAGGGGACACAGCCGGGGACACAGCGGGACACAGCGGGACACAGCGGGGGACACAGCAGGGACACATCGGGTCACAGCGGGGACACAGTGGGGGACACAAGGACACAGCGGGACACAGAGTGATACACAGCGAGGACACAGCGTGACACATGGGGACACAGCGGGACCCAGCGAGGACACAGCGGGACACAAATGGGGACACAGCAAGGACACAGCAGGACACAGCGTGAAAGAGCGGGACACAGCGGGGGACACAGCCGGGGACACAGCGGGACACAGCAGGGGACACAGCAGGGAAACAGCAGGACACAGTGGGGACACAGCAGGGACACAGCGGGGGACACAAAGGGACACAAAGTGGGACACAGCGTTAACAGCGGGGACACAGCGGGACACAGCGGGCACACAGCAGGGGACACAGCAGGACACAGAGGGGAACAAAGGGGGCACACAGCGAAACACAGTGGGACACAGCGGGGTACACAGCGGGACACAGCAGGGACACAGCAGGGGCACAGTGGTAAACAGCGGGACACAGTAGGGGACAAAGCGGGACACACCGGGATACTGCGGGACACAGCGGGGACACAGCAGGGGACACAGAGCTGCACACAGTGGTAGAGAGTGGAATACAGCAGGGACACAGCGGGGACACAGCGGGACATCGCGGGGACAAAGCGAGGACAGAGCGGGACACAGAGGTACACAGCGAGGGACACAGCGGGGGACCGTGGGGACAAACCGGGGAACAACGGGGACACAGCGGGACACAGCTGGGACACAGCGAGGACACAGCGGGACACAGCCGGACACAGCAGGACACAGAGGGGAACACAGCGGGGGACACAGCGGGTCAGAGCGGGACACAGTGGGGTACATAGTGTGACACATCGGGGATACAGCAGGGAAACAGCGGGACACAGCGGGGGATAGAGCAGGATATAGCGGGGGACACAGCGGGACACAGCGGGACACAGTTGGGACACAGCGAGGACACAGCGGGACACAGCCGGACACAGCAGGACACAGAGGGGAACACAGCGGGGGACACAGCGGGTCAGAGCGGGACACAGTGGGGTACACAGTGGGACACATCGAGGATACAGAAGGGAAACAGCGGGACACAGCGGGGGATAGAGCAGGATATAGCGGGGACACAGCGGGACACAGTTGGACACAGTGGGACACAGCGGGGGACATCGGAGACACAGCGGGACACAGTGGGACACAGCGGGACACAACAGGGACACAGCAGGGACACAGCAGGTCACAGCGGGGACACAGTGTGGGACACAGCGAGGACACAGGGGGACACAGAGGGATACACAGAGAGGACACAGCGTGACACATGGGGACACAGTGGGACACAGCGGGGGACACAGAGAGGACACAGTGGGACACAAATGGGGACACAGCAAGGACATAGCGGTACACAGCGGGAAAGAGCGGGACATAGCGGGGGATACAGCCTGGGACACAGCGTGACACAGCGGGGGACACAGCAGGGACACATCGGGTCACAGCGAGGACACAGTGGTGGACACAGCAAGGACAAAGCGGGACACGGAGTGATACACAGCGAGGACACAGCGTGACAGATGGGGACACAGCGGGACCAAGCGGGGGACCCAGCGAGGCACAGCGGGACACAAATCGGGACACAGCAAGGACTCAGCAGGACACAGCGTGAAAGAGCGGGATACAGCGGGGGACACAGCCGGGGACACAGCGGGACACAGCAGGGGACACAGCGGGGACACAGCGGGACAGTGTGGGGACACAGCGGGACACATCGGGCGACACAGCAGGACACTGCGGGGTACACAGCGGGACACAGCGGGACACAGCGGGACACAGCAGGGACACAGTGGGGGACAGAAAGGGACACAAAGGGGGACATAGCGTTACACAGCGGGGACACAGCTGGACACAGCGGGGACACAGCAGGGAACACAGCAGGACACAGAAGGGAACAAAGGGGGCACACAGCGGGACACAGTGGGACACAGCGGGGTACACAACGGGACACAGCGGGGACACAGCAGGGGCACAGTGGGAAACAGCGGAACACAGCGGGGGACAAAGCGGGATACTCCGGGACACAGTGGGGGACACAGCA
>NW_012285068.1:0-2452 GCF_000151885.1 Dipodomys ordii | reverse complement strand
CAGCAGGGACACAGTGAGACCCAGCGAGGACACAGCGGGACACAGTGTGGATACAGTGAGGGAACAGCGGTGAAACACCCGCGGACAGCGGGGACACAGTGGGACAGAGTGGGGGACACAGCGGGGGACACAGCGAGAACAGCGGGGGACACAGCGAGGACACAGTGGGACACAGCGGGGGACACAGCGGGAAACAGCAGGACACAGCGGGGGACACACCGGGACACAGCGGGGGTCACAGCGAGGACACAGCGGGACACAGGAGGACACAGCGGGGACACAGCGGGGACACAGTGAAGGACACAGTGGGACAGATAGGGGTATACAGCGAGGACACAGCGGGGACATAGGGGGAAACTGCGGAACACAGTGGAACACAGCGGGGAAACAGAGGGACATAGCAGTTACACAACGAGGACACACAAGGGACACAGCGGGACACAGCGCGGACACAGCGGGGACACAGCGGGACCCAGCGGAGGACATGTGTCCCACACATGCAGACAGCTGGGACACAACGGGACACAGCGGGGGACATAGGGGACACAGCGGGACAAAGCGGGACACAGCGGGACACAGCGGGGACAAAGCAGGGACACAGCGGGTCACAGCGGGGACACAGTGGGGGACACAGCGAGGACACAGCGGGACACAGAGGGATACACAGAGAGGACACAGCGTGACACATGGGGACACAGCGGGACACAGCAGGTGACCCAGCGAGGACACAGAGGGACACAAATGGGGACACAGCAAGGACACAGCGGGACACAGCGGGAAAGAGCGGGACACAGCTGGGGACACACCCGGGGACACAGCGGGACACAGCAGGGGACACAGCGGGGACACACAGGGGACAGCAGGCACACAGCAGGACACAGCGGAACACAGCAGGACACAGCGGGACACAGCGGGGAACACAGCGGGGGACACACCGGGGGAGAGCAGGCATACAGCGGGACACAGTGGGACACAGCGGGGAACACAGCAGAACACACAGCAGGACACAGCGGGACACAGCGGGGGTCACAGCATGGACACAGCGGGTCACAGCGGGGAAATAGTGGGGGACACAGCGGGGGACACAGCGGGATACAGAAGGACACAGCGAGGACACAGCGGGACACAGGAGGATACAGCGGGGACTCGGCGGGGACACAGCGGGGGACACAGTGGGACACAGCTGGGGATACAGAGAGGACACAGCAGGGACAATGCGGGACACAGCGGGTCACAGTGGGGAAATAATGGGGAACACAGCGGGATACAGAAGGACACAGCGAGGACACTGTGGGGACATAGGGGGACACTGCGGGACACAGTGGGACACAGCGGGGACACAGAGGGACATAGAGGTTACACAGCGAGGACACACCAGGGACACAGCAGGACACAGCGGGAAACAGAGGGGACACAGCAAGGACACAGTGGGACAAAGCAAAGACACAGCGGGACAGAGAGGGGACACATTGGGGGACAGCAGGGAGACACAGCGGGGACACAGCGGGGACACAGCGGATACAGTGGGGACACAGCGGGGGACAGCAGAGAGACACAGCGGGGACACAGCTGGGATACATCGGTACACAGCGGGACACAGCCGGTACACAGCAATACACAGCGGGACACAGCGGGAAACACAACCTGACACAGCGGGACACAGCGGGGGACACAGCGGGACACAGCGGGACACAGTGAGGACAGAGCGGGACACAGCGGGGACACAGCGGGGGATACAGCGGGGCACAAAGTCAGACACCATGGGATACAGCGGAACATAGCGGGGACACAGCGGGGGACACAGCGAGTGACACAGCGGGGGACACAGCGGCTGACAGCGGTGACACAGCTGGGGACAGCGGGGACACACCGGGACACAGCGGGGGACAGCGGGTGCACAGGGGGGACACAGCGAGACACAGCGGGGGACACAGCGAGGACACAGGGGAGACACAGTGGGACACAGCGGGACAAAACGGGACACAGCGGGACACAGAGGGGGATACAGCGGGGGACACAGCGGGACACAGTGGGGACACATCGGGACACAGCAGCGACACAGCGGAACACAGAGGAGGACACAGCGGCACACAGCTTGGGACAGAGCAGGACACAGCGTAGACACAGCGGGACACAGCGAGACACAGCAGTGACAAAGCGGCGACACAGCGGGACACATCGGGACACAGCGGGACACAGCGGGGACACAGCGGGGGACAGAGGGGACACACCAGTGGACAACGGGGACACAGCAGGACAGCGCGGGGGTCACAGTGGGAAACAGCGGAGACACAGTGGGACACAGGGGGCGACACAGAGGGACACAGCGGGACACAGCGGGACAGAGCGGGGACACAGCAGGGACACAGCGGGGGACACAGTGGGGAACACAGCGGTAAACAGCGGGGGACACAGCGGGACTCAGCTGGGGACACATCAAAGGACACAGCGG
>NW_012285067.1:0-2119 GCF_000151885.1 Dipodomys ordii | reverse complement strand
TTTTTTTTTTTTTTTCTGTGATTTTGTTGGTTTTGAAGGACTCTTTTTGGATACAGCGGGACTCAGCAGACACAGCGGTAACTCAGCGGGGAAACAGCGGGGGACACAGTGGGACACTGCGGGGTTTACAGAGGGGCTTAGCGGTTACACAGTGAGGACACACCAGGGACACAGCTGGACACAGCGGGGACACAGCGGGGACACAGCGGGACACAGTGTGACCCAGCGGGGACACAGCGGGGACACAGCGGGACACAGCAGGGGACACAGCAGGGGACACACCGGAAGACAGCGGGGACACAGAGGGACACAGCAGGACATAGCGGGGACACAGCAAGGACACAACGGGACACAGCGGGACACAGCGGAGGACACAGCAAGGGACACAGAGGGACACAGGGGGGACACAGGGGGACACAGCGGGACACAGCGGGGACAAAGCGGAGGACAAAGTGGGGACACAGTGGGACAAAACGGGACACAGCTGGACACAGCAGGGACACAGCAGGGTACACAGTGGGGGACAGTAGGGACACAGCCGGACACAGCAGGACACAGCGGGAAACAGCGGGGACACAGCGAGGACACAGCGGGACACAGTGGGACACAGAGGGGACACAGCGGGGGACAGCAGGGAGACACAGTGGGTACAGAGCGGGGACATAGCGGAACACAGTGGGGATACAGCGGAACACATCGGGGGACACAGCGGGACACACCCTGGGACAGAGCGGGACACAGCGAGGACAAAGCGGGGGACACAGCGGGACACAAAGGGGGATCCCAGCGTTACACAGCGGGGAAACAGCGGGACACAGCGGGGACACAGCAGGGGACACAGCAGGACACAGAGGGGAACAAAGGGGGCACACAGCGGGACACAGCAGGGGACAAAGCGGAACTAAGCGGGTCACAGTGGTGACAGAGTGGGACACAGCGGGGACACAGAGGGGGACACAGCGAGGACACAGCGGGGACACAGCGGGACAAAGCAGCGACACAGCGGAACACAGCGGGGGACACAGCGGGACACAGCCTGGGACAGAGCGGGACACAGCGTGGACACAGCGGGACACAGCAAGACACAGCAGTGACAAAGCAGCGACACAGCGGGACACATCGGGACACTGCGGGACACAGTGGGGACACAGCGGGGGACAGAGGGGACACACCGGTGGACAACGGGGACACAGCAGGACAGTGCGGGGGTCACAGTGGGAAACAGCGGAGACAAAGGGGGACACAGGGGGCGACACAGAGGGACACAGAGGGACACAGCGGGACAGAGCGGGAACACAGCGGGGACAAAGCTGGGGACACAGTGGGGGACACAGCGGTAAACAGCAGGGGACACAGCGGGACTCAGCTGGGGACACATCAAAGGACACAGCGGGTGACACAGCGGGGAAAACAGCGGGAAACAGAAGGGGACACAGCAAGGACACAGCAGGAAACAGCGGGAGACACAGCAGGACACAGCGGGGTACACAGCGGCAGACACAGCGGTACACATCGGGACACAGCGGGGACACAACGGGACATATCGGGACACAGCGGGGACACAGCAGGACACAGCGGGGACACATTGGGGACACAGCGGGGACACAGCGGAGAAATAGGTTGACACTGCGGGACACAGTGGGACACTGCGGGGACACAGAGGGACATAGAGGATACACAGCCAGGACACACCAGGGACACAGCAGAACACAGCAGGGACACAGCGGGACACAGCGGGGGACACAGAGGCGGACACAACAGGACAGAGCGGGAAACAGCGGGAGACAGCGGGACACAGCGGGGACACAGCGAGGACACAGCGGGACACAGCGGGACACAGCATGGACACAGCAGGTCACAGTGGGGAAATAGTGGGAGACACAGCGGGGGACACAGCCTGATACAGAAGGACACAGCCAGGACAAAGTGGGACACAGGAGGACACAGCGGGGACACAGCGGGGACACAGCGGGGTACACAGTGGGACACAGCGGGGACACAGAGGGACTCAGCAGTTACACAGCGAGGACACACCAGGGACACAGCGGGACACAGCGGACACACAGCGAGGACACAGCGGGACACAGCGGGGGATACAGCGGGGGACAGCGGTGATGAT
>NW_012285066.1:0-2688 GCF_000151885.1 Dipodomys ordii | reverse complement strand
CAGCGGGGGTCACAGCATGGACACAGCGGGTCACAGCGGGGAAATAGTGGGGGACACAGCGGGGGACACAGCGGGATACAGAAGGACACAGCGAGGACACAGCGGGACACAGGAGGATACAGCGGGGACACGGCGGGGACACAGCGGGGGACACAGTGGGACACAGCTGGGGATACAGAGAGGACACAGCAGGGACAATGCGGGACACAGCGGGTCACAGTGGGGAAATAATGGGGAACACAGCGGGATACAGAAGGACACAGCGAGGACACTGTGGGGACATAGGGGGACACTGCGGGACACAGTGGGACACAGCGGGGACACAGAGGGACATAGAGGTTACACAGCGAGGACACACCAGGGACACAGCAGGACACAGCGGGAAACAGTGGGGACACAGCAAGGACACAGTGGGACAAAGCAAAGACACAGCGGGACACAGAGGGGACACAGCGGGGGACAGCAGGGAGACACAGCGGGGACACAGCGGGGACACAGCGGAACACAGTGGGGACACAGCGGGGGACAGCAGAGAGACACAGCGGGGACACAGCGGGGATACATCGGTACACAGCGGGACACAGCCGGTACACAGCAATACACAGCGGGACACAGGGGAAACACAACCTGACACAGCGGGACACAGCGGGGGACACAGCGGGACACAGCGGGACACAGTGAGGACAGAGCGGGACACAGCGGGGACACAGCGGGGGACACAGCGGGGCAAAAAGTCAGACACCACGGGATACAGCGGAACATAGCGGGGACACAGCGGGGCACACAGCGAGTGACACAGCGGGGGACACAGCGGCTGACAGCGGTGACACAGCTGGGGACAGCGGGGACACACCGGGACACAGCGGGGGACAGCGGGTGCACAGGGGGGACACAGCGAGACACAGCGGGGGACACAGCGAGGACACAGGGGAGACACAGTGGGACACAGCGGGACAAAACGGGACACAGCGGGACACAGAGGGGGATACAGCGGGGGACACAGCGGGACACAGCGGGGACACATCGGGACACAGCAGCGACACAGCGGAACACAGCGGAGGACACAGCGGCACACAGCTTGGGACAGAGCAGGACACAGCGTAGACACAGCGGGACACAGCGAGACACAGCAGTGACAAAGCGGCGACACAGCGGGACACATCGGGACACAGCGGGACACAGCGGGGACACAGCGGGGGACAGAGGGGACACACCAGTGGACAACGGGGCACAGCAGGACAGCGCGGGGGTCACAGTGGAAACAGCGGAGACACAGGGGGACACAGGGGGCGACACAGAGGGACACAGCGGGACACAGCGGGACAGAGCGGGGACACAGCGGGGACACAGCAGGGGACACAGTGGGGAACACAGCGGTAAACAGCGGGGGACACAGCGGGACTCAGCTGGGGACACATCAAAGGACACAGCGGGACACAGCGGAGGACACAGGGGAACACAGTGGGACACAACCAGACACAGCTGGGGACAAAGCGGGTGACACAGCGGGGGAAACAGCGGGAAACAGCGGGGGACACAGCAAAGACACAGCAGGACACAGCGGGGGACACAGCAGGACACAGCGGGGTACACAGAGGCAGACACAGCGGTACACATCGGACCACAGCGGGGACACAGCGGAACACAGCGGGACACAGCACGGACACAGCAGGACACAGCGGGGACACAGCGGGGGACACAGTGGGACACAGCGGGTACACAGAGGGACTGAGCGGTTACACAGCGAGAACACACCAGGGACACAGCGGGACACAGCGGAGACAAAGCGGGGACACAGTGAGACACAGCGAGGACACAGCGGGACACAGCGGAGGACACAGCGGGGGACAGTGGTGACACACCGGCGGACAGCGGGGACACAGCGGGACACAGCGGGACACAGCAGGGGACACAGCGGGACACAGTGGGGACACAGCGGGGGACAGCAGGGAGACACAGCGGGAACACAGCGGGGACACATCTGTACACAGCGGGACATAGCTGATACACAGCAATACACAGCGGGACACAGTGGGAAACACAACCGGACATAGCGGGGGACACAGCGGGACACAGCGGGGGACACAGCGGGACACATTGGGGACAGAGCGGGACACAGCGGGGACACAGCGGGGGACACAGCGGGGCACAAAGTCAGACACCACGGGATACAGCGGAACATAGCAGGGACACAGCGGGGGACACAGCGGCTGACAGCGGTGACACAGCTGGGGACAGCGGGGACACACTGGGACACAACGGGGGACAGCGGGGACACAGGGGGGACACAGCGAGACACAGCGGGGGACACAGCGAGGACACAGGGGGGACACAGGGGGACACAGCGGGACATAGTAGGGACAAAGCGAGGACAGAGCGGGACACAGAGGTACACAGCGAGGGACACAGCGGTGGACAGTGGGGACAAACCGGGGAACAACGGGGACACAGCGGGACACAGCGGAGGACACAGAGGCGGACACAGAGGCGGACACAGCGGGACAGATCGGGACACTGCGGGACACAGCGAGGACACAGCGGGACACAGCGGGGAACAAAGCAGGGAACACAGCGGGACACAGCGGGACACAGCGGAGGACATAGCATGGACACAGCGGGTCACAGGGGGGAAATAGTGGGGGACACAGCGGGGGACACAGCGGGATACAGAAGGACACAGCGAGGACA
>NW_012285065.1:0-1159 GCF_000151885.1 Dipodomys ordii | reverse complement strand
ACAGCGAGGACACAGCGGGGACACAGCGGGACACAGCGGGACACATAGGGGGACACAGCGTTACACAGCAGGGACACAGCAGGACACAGCGGGGACACAGAGGGACTTAGCGGTTCCACAGTGAGGACACACCAGGGACACAGCAGGACACAGAGGGGAACACAGCGGGGGACACAGCGGGACAGAGCGGGACACAGCGGGGTACAGAGTGGCACACATCGGGGATAAAGCAGGGACACAGCGGGTCACAGTGGGGAAATAGTGGGGACACAGCAGGGGACACAGCGGGATACAGAAGGACACAGCGAGGACACAGCGGGGACGTAGGGTGACACTGCGGGATAAAGTGGGACACAGCGGGGACACAGCGGGGACACAGCGGGACACAGCGGGGGACACAAAGGCGGAAACAACAGGACACAGCGGGACACAGCGGAACACAGCGAGGACACAGCGAGACACAGCGGGACACAGCGGGGGTCACAGCAAGAACACAGCGGGACACAGGAGGACACAGCGGGGACACAGCGGGGACACAGCAGGTGACACTGTGGGACACAGCGGGGAACACAAGGAGGACAAAGCGGGGAAATAGGGGGACACTGCGGGACACAGTGGAACACAGCGGGGACACAGAGGGACATAGCAGTTACACAGCAAGGACACACCAGAGACACAGCGGGACACAGCGGGGACAAAACGGGGACACAGCGAGACACAGCGTGACCCAGCGGGGACACAGCGGGGACACAACGGGACACAGCGGTGGACACAGAGGCGGACACAGCAGAACACAGCGGGACACAGCGCGACACAGTGGGACACAGCAGGGACACAGCGAGGACACAGTGGGACACAGCAGGGAAAACAGCGGGGGACACAGCGGAGCACAGCGGGACACAGCGGGGGACACAGCATGGACACAGCAAGTCACTGCGGGGAAATAGTGGGGGACACAGCGGGGGACACAGCGGGATACAGAAGGACACAGCGAGGACACAGCGGGACACAGGAGGACACAGCGGGGACACAGCGGGGACTCATCGAGACACAGAGGGGAATCTATGGGGGCACTCTGTCGGGATACAGTGGGGAATAGCGGGGTACACAGTCGGGACACAGCGAGGACACTGCAGGGCACAGTGGGAAACTGTCGGGA
>NW_012285064.1:0-1580 GCF_000151885.1 Dipodomys ordii | reverse complement strand
AAAGCGGGGACATAGGGGGACAAAGCGGGGGACACAGAGGCGGACATCAGCAGGACACAGCGGGACACAGCGGAACAGAGCGGGACACAGCGAGAACACAACGGGACACAGCGGGACACAGCGGGGGACACAGCAGGGGACACAGCGGGACACATCGGGGGACACAGCGGGACACAGCGGGACACAGCGAGGACACAGCGGGGGACAAAGCGGGACACATCGGGCCACAGCGGGACACAGCGGGGGACATATCGGAGGACACAGAGCTGCACACAGCGGTAGAGATTGGAACACAGCACGGACACAGCAGGAACACAGCGGGACATAGCGGAGACAAAGCGAGGACAGAGCGGGACACAGAGGTACACAGCAAGGGACACAGCGGGGGACAGTGGGGACAAACCGGGGAACAACGAGGACACAGCGGTACACAGCTAGGACACAGCGGGGACACAGCGGGGACACAGCAGGGGACACAGTGGGACACAGCAGGGGACACAGCGAGGACACAGAGGGGACATAAGGGGACACTGCGGGACACAGTGGGACACAGCGGGGACAGAGCGACATAGCAGTTACACAGCAAGGACACACCAGGGACACAGAGGGACACAGCGGGGACACAGCGGGGGACACAGCAGGACACAGGGTGACACAGCGGGACACAGCGGGGACACAGCGGGGGACACAGAGAGGACACAGCGGGGGATACAGCGGGACACAAAGGGGGACCCAGCGTTACACAGCGGGGACACAGCGGGACACAGCGGGGACACAGCAGGACACAGAGGGGAACAAAGGGGGCACACAGCGGGACACAGTGGGACACAGCGGGACACACATCGGGACACAGTGGGGACACAGCGGGGGCACAGTGGGAAACAGTGGGACACAGCGGGGGACAAAGCGGGACACACCGGGATACAGCCGGACACAGCAGGGGACACAGTGGGGGACACAGCCGCTCACAGTGGGAGAGAGTGGAACATAGCAGGGACAAAGCGGGGACACAGCAGAGACACAGCGGGTCACAGCAGGGACACAGTGGGGGACACAGCGGAGGCCACAGTGGGTCACAGCTGCAGATAAAGCGAGGACACAGCAGGGAAACTGCGGGTCACAGTGGGTCACAGCGTGGAAATAGTGGGGGACACAGCGGGGGACACAGCGGGATACAGAAGGACACAGCGAGGACACAGCGGGACACAGGAGGACACAGCGGGGACACAGCGGGGAAACAGCAGGGGACACAGTGGGACACAGCGGGGACACAGAGGGACTTAGCGGTTACACAGTGAGGACACACCAGGGACACAGCGGGACACAGCGGGGACACAGCGGGGACACAGCGGGACACAGCGGAACACAGCGGGGACACAGCGGGACACAGCGGCACACAGCCAGGGACACAGAGGCGGACACAGCAGGCCACAGCGGGACACAGCGGGACACAGCAGGACACAGCGGGGACACAGCGAGGACACAGCGGGACACAGCAGGACACAGCGGGGAACACAGCAGGGAACACAGCGGGACACAGCTTGTGACACAGCATGGACACTTTGTTTCACAGTGTTGAA
>NW_012285063.1:0-1977 GCF_000151885.1 Dipodomys ordii | reverse complement strand
CAACGGGTGACACAGCGGGACACAGTGGGGTACACAATTGGGACACAGCAGGAGATACTGTAGGGGACACAGTGGGACTTATCGGGACACAGCGGGACACAGCGGCGAACAGAGCGGGGGACATAGCCGGACACAGTGGGACACAGGAGGACACAGCGGGGACACAGCGGAGGACACAGTGGGTCACAGCTGCAGATAAAGCGAGGACACAGCAGGGAAACTGCGGGTCACAGTGGGTCACAGCGTGGAAATAGTGGCGGACACAGCGGGGGACACAGCGGGATACAGAAGGACACAGCGAGGACACAGCGGGACACAGGAGGACACAGCGGGGACACAGCGGGGAAACAGCAGGGGACACAGTGGGACACAGCGGGGACACAGAGGGACTTAGCGGTTACACAGTGAGGACACACTAGGGACACAGCGGGACACAGCGGGGACACAGCGGGGACACAGCGGGACACAGCGGAACACAGCGGGGACACAGCGGGACACAGCGGCACACAGCCAGGGACACAGAGGCGGACACAGCAGGCCACAGCGGGACACAGCGGGAGACAGCAGGACACAGCGGGGACACAGCGAGGACACAGCGGGACACAGCATGACACAGCGGGGAACACAGCACGGAACACAGCGGGACACAGCTTGAGACACAGCATGACACAGCGGGTCACAGTGGGGAAATAGTGGGGGACACAGCGGGGGACACAGCGTGATACTTGAAGGACACAGCGAGGACACAGCGGGAGACAGCAGGACACAGCGGGGACACAGCGAGGACACAGCGGGACACAGCAGGACACAGCGGGGAACACAGCAGGGAACACAGCGGGACACAGCTTGGGACACAGCATGGACACAGCGGGTCACAGTGGGGAAATAGTGGGGGACACAGCGGGGGACACAGCGTGATACAGAAGGACACAGCGAGGACACAGCGGGATACAGGAGGACACAGCGGGGACACAGCGTGGACACAGCGGGGGACACAGTGTGACACAGCGGGGACACAGAGGGACTCAGCGGTTACACAGCGAGGACACACCAGCGACACAGCGGGACACAGCGGACACACAGCCGGGACACAGCGGGACACAGCGGGACACAGAGAGGACACAGCGGGACACAGCGGGGGATACAGCGGGGGACAGCGGTGACACACCGGCGGACAGCGGGGACACAGCGGGACACAGCGGGACACAGCGGGGGACACAGCGGGACACAGTGGGGGACACAGGCCGACAAAATAGGACACAGCGGGACACAGCGGGAAACAGCAGGACACAGCGGGGGACACACCGGGACACAGCGGGACACAGCGGGAGACACAGCAGGGGACACAGAGCCCCACACAGCGGGAGAGAGTGGAACACAGCAGGGACACAGCGGGGACACAGTGGGACATCGCGGGGACAAAGCGAGGACAGAGCGGGACACAGAGGTACACAGCAAGGGACACAGCGGGGGACAGTTGGGACAAACCAGGGAACAACGGGGACACAGCGGGACACAGCGGGGACACAGCGAGGACACAGCGGGACACAGCGGGGACATAGTGAGTACACACCGGGACACAGCCGGACACAGCAGGACACAGAGGGGAACACAGCGGGGAACACAGCGGGACAGAGTGGGACACAGCGGGGTACACAGTGGGACACATCAGGGATACAGCAGGGACACAGCGGGACACAGTGGGGACACAGCGGGATAGAGCGGGGAACACAGCGGGATATAGCAGGGGACACAACGAGGACAAAGCGGGACACAGAGGGACACAGCAGGGGACACAGCAAGGCCACAGCGGGACACAGCGGGACACAGCATGGGAAACAGCAGGACACAGGGGGACACAGCGGGACACAGCTGGGACACAGTGGGGGACACAGCGAGACACAAAGGGGGACCCAGCGTTACACTCGGGGACACAGAGCGACACAGCGGGGACACAGCAGGGACACAGCAGGACAC
>NW_012285062.1:0-4883 GCF_000151885.1 Dipodomys ordii | reverse complement strand
GGAGTGACACAGCGGGGACACAGCGGGAACACATCGGGGGACACTTTAGGGACACAGCAGGACACAGCGGGGACACAGCAAGGACACAACGGGACACAGCTGGACATAGCGAGGGACACAGCAGGGGACACAGCGGGACACAGCGGGGGACACAGCGGGACACAGCGGGGACAAAGCGGGGGACAAAGCGGGGATACAGCGGGACACAGCGGGACAAAATGGGACACAGCTGGACACAGCGGGGACACAGCAGGGGACACAGCGGGGGCATCGGGGACACAGTGTGGGACACAGGAGGACACAGCGGGGACACAGCGGAGGACACAGTGGGTCACAGCTGCAGATAAAGCGAGGACACAGCAGGGAAACTGCGGGTCACAGTGGGTCACAGCGTGGAAATAGTGGCGGACACAGCGGGGGACACAGCGGGATACAGAAGGACACAGCGAGGACACAGCGGGACACAGGAGGACACAGCGGGGACACAGCGGGGAAACAGCAGGGGACACAGTGGGACACAGTGGGGACACAGAGGGACTTAGCGGTTACACAGTGAGGACACACCAGGGACACAGCGGGACACAGCGGGGACACAGCGGGGACACAGCGGGACACAGCGGAACACAGCGGGGACACAGCGGGACACAGCGGCACACAGCCAGGGACACAGAGGCGGACACAGCAGGCCACAGCGGGACACAGCGGGAGACAGCAGGACACAGCAGGGACACAGCGAGGACACAGCGGGACACAGCAGGACACAGCGGGGAACACAGCAGGGAACACAGCGGGACACAGCTTGGGACACAGCATGGACACAGCGGGTCACAGTGGGGAAATAGTGGGGGACACAGCGGGGGACACAGCGTGATACAGAAGGACACAGCGAGGACACAGAGGGATACAGGAGGACACAGCGGGGACACAGCGGGGACACAGCGGCGGACACAGTGGGACACAGCGGGGACACAGAGGGACTCAGCGGTTACACAGCGAGGACACACCAGCGACACAGCGGGACACAGCGGACACACAGCCAGGACACAGCGGGACACAGAGAGGACACAGCGGGACACAGCGGGGGATACAGCGGGGGACAGCGGTGACACACCGGCGGACAGCGGGGACACAGCGGGACACAGCGGGACACAGCGGGGGACACAGCGGGACACAGTGGGGGACACAGGCCGACAAAATAGGACACAGCGGGACACAGCGGGAAACAGCAGGACACAGCGGGGGACACACCGGGACACAGCGGGACACAGCGGGAGACACAGCAGGGGACACAGAGCCCCACACAGCGGGAGAGAGTGGAACACAGCAGGGACACAGCGGGGACACAGTGGGACATCGCGGGGACAAAGCGAGGACAGAGCGGGACACAGAGGTACACAGCAAGGGACACAGCGGGGGACAGTTGGGACAAACCAGGGAACAACGGGGACACAGCGGGACACAGCGGGGACACAGCGAGGACACAGCGGGACACAGCGGGGACATAGTGAGTACACACCGGGACACAGCCGGACACAGCAGGACACAGAGGGGAACACAGCGGGGAACACAGCGGGACAGAGTGGGACACAGCGGGGTACACAGTGGGACACATCAGGGATACAGCAGGGACACAGCGGGACACAGTGGGGACACAGCGGAATAGAGCGGGGAACACAGCGGGATATAGCAGGGGACACAACGAGGACAAAGCGGGACACAGAGGGACACAGCAGGGGACACAGCAAGGCCACAGCGGGACACAGCGGGACACAGCATGGGAAACAGCAGGACACAGGGGGACACAGCGGGACACAGCTGGGACACAGTGGGGGACACAGCGGGACACAAAGGGGGACCCAGCGTTACACTCGGGGACACAGAGCGACACAGCGGGGACACAGCAGGGGACACAGCAGGACACAGAGGGGAACAAAGGGGGCACACAGCGGGACAAAGCGGGACACAGTGGGGACACAGTGGGACACAGCGGGGACACAGTGGGACACAGCGGGGACACAG
The DNA here is from genome assembly GCF_000151885.1 of Dipodomys ordii. Classification (NCBI taxonomy): domain Eukaryota; kingdom Metazoa; phylum Chordata; class Mammalia; order Rodentia; family Heteromyidae; genus Dipodomys; species Dipodomys ordii. Next base: position 2,864 of record NW_012285062.1, on the reverse strand, counting down.
CGGGGACACAGCGGGGACACAGCGAGGACACACCAGGGACACAGCGGGACACAGCGGAGACACAGCAAGGACACAGTGAGACCCAGCGAGGACACAGCGGGACACAGCGTGGGCTACAGCGGGAGACAGCGGTGACACACCCACGGACAGCGCGGACACAGCGGGACACAGCGGGGGACACAGCGGGATACAGTGGGGGACACAGCGGGGGACAAAGCGGGACACAGTGGGGGATAGAGCGAGGACACAGTGGGACACAGCGGGGGACACAGGGAGGACACAGCGTGACACAGCGGGGGACAAAGCAGAGGACACAGCGGGACACAGGGGGGGTCACAGCGGGGGAGACAGTGGGACACAGCGGGGACACAGAGGGACTCAGCAGTTACAGAGCGAAGACACACCAGGGACACAGCGAGACACAGCGGAGACACAGCAGGGACACAGTGAGACACAGCGAGGACACAGCGGGACACAGCGTGGGATACAGCGGGGGACAGCGGTGACACGCCGGCGGACAGCGGGGACACAGCAGGACACAGCGGGACACAGTGGGAAACACAGTAAGGACACAGCGGGACACAGCGGGGACACAGCGGGGGACAGCGGGGACACACATGCGGACAGAGGGGACACAACGGGAAACAGCGGTGGACATCGGGGACACAGCGGGACACAGCGGGACACAGCGGGGACACAGCATGGACACAGGGGGTCACAGCCTGGACATAGTGTGGGACACAGCGAGGACACAGCGGGACACAGAGGGATACACAGAGAAGACACAGCGTGACACATGGGGACACACTGGGACACAGCGGGTGACCCAGCGAGGACACAGCGGGACACAATTGGGAAACAGCAAGGACACAGCGGGACACAGTGGGAAAGAGCGGGACACAGCGGGGGACACAGCCGGGGACACAGCAGGACACAGCAGGGGACACAGCAGGGACACAGTGGGACACAGTGGGGACACAAACGGGGACATCAGGGAGACACAGCGGAGACACAGCGGTACACAGCGGGGACACAGCAGGGGCACAGTGGGAAACAGCGGGACACAGCGGGGGACAAAGCGGGACACAGCGGGACACAGCGGGACACAGAGGGGGACACAGCGGAGGACACAGAGCTGCACACAGCGGGAGAGAGTGGAACACAGCGGGGGACACACCGGGGGAGAGCAGGCACACAGCGGGACACAGCGGGACACAGCTGGGGACAAAGCATGGACACAGCGGGTCACAGCGGGGAAATAGTTGGGGACCCAGCGGGGGACATAGCGGGATACAGAAGGACACAGCGAGGACAAAGCGGGACACAGGAGGACACAGCAGGGACACAGCGGGGACACAGCGGGGACACAGCGGGACACAGCAGCGACACAGCAGAACACAGCGGGGGACACAGCGGGACACAGCGTGGGACAGAGCGGGACACAGCCTGGACACAGCGAGACACAGCTGTGACAAAGCGGCGACACAGCGGGACACATCGGGACACAGCGGGGACACAGCGGGGGACAGAGGGGACACACCGGTGGACAGCGGGGACACAGCAGGACAGCGCGGGGGTCCAGTGGGAAACAGCGTGGACACAGGGGGACACAGGGGGCGACACAGAGGGACACAGCGGGACACAGCGGGGACACAGCGGGGACAAAGCGGGGGACACAGTGGGGGACACAGCGGTAAACATCGGGGGACACAGCGGGACTCAGCTGGGGACACATCAAAGGACACAGCGGGTGACACAGCGGGGAAAACAGCGGGAAACAGCGGGGGACACAGCGAGGACACAGCAGGACACAGCGGGAGACACAGCAGGACACAGCGGGGTACACAGAGGCAGACACAGCGGTACACATCGGGACACAGCGGGGACACAGCGGGGCACAGCGGGGACACAGCGGGGACACAGCGGGGACACAGCGGGGGACACAGTGGAACACAGCGGGGACACAGAGAGAGTCAGCAGTTACACAGAGAGGACACACCAGGGACACCGCGGGACACAGCGGAGACAAAGCGGGGACACAGTGAGACACAGCGAGGACACAGCCGGACTAAGCGGAGGACACAGCGGGGGACACAGCGGGACACAGTGGGGGACGCAGCGGGGGACACAGCGGGACACAGCTGGGGACACAGCGAGGACACAGCGGGACACAGCGGGGGACAGAGGGGACACACATGCAGACAGCGGGGATACAAAGGGACACAACGGGACACAGCGGGACACAGTGGGACACAGCAGGGACACAGCAGGAACACAGTGGGACACAGCGGGGACACAGTGTGGGACACAGCAAGGACACAGCGGCACACAGAGGGATACACAGAGAGGACACAGCGTGACACATGGGGACACCGCGGGACACAGCGGGGGACACAGAGAGGACACAGCGGGACACAAATAGGGACACAGCAAGGACACAGCGGGACACCGCAGGAAAGAGCGGGAAACAGCGGGGGACACAGCCGGGGACACAGCAGGACACAGCGGGACACAGCGGGGGAAACAGCAGGGACACATCGGGTCACAGCGGGGACACAGTAGGGGACACAGCAAGGACACATCGGGACACAGAGGGATACACAGGGAGGACACAGCGTGACACATGGGGACACAATGGGACACAGCGGGGGACCCAGCGAGGACACAGCGGGACACAAATGGGGGCACAGCAAGGAAACAGCAGGACACAGCGTGAAAGAGCGGGACACAGCGGGGGACACAGCCAGGGACACAGTGGGACACAGCAGGGGACACAGCGGGGACACAGCGGGACACAGTGGGGAGCGGAACACAGCGGGACACAGTGGGGAGCGGGACACAGCGGACACATCGGGCGAAACAGC
>NW_012285061.1:0-1770 GCF_000151885.1 Dipodomys ordii | reverse complement strand
GGGGGACACCAGCATGGAACACAGCGGTCACAGCGGGGAAATAGTGGGGGACAAAGCGGAGTACACAGCGGGATTCAGAAGGACACAGTGAGGACTCAGCGGGACACAGGAGGACACAGCGGGGACAAAGCGGGGAAACAGCGGGGGACACAGTGGGACACAGCGGGTACACAGAGGGACTCAGCGGTTACACAGCGAGGACACACCAGGGACACAGCGGGACACAGCGGAGACACAGCAGGGACACAGTGAGACACAGCAAGGACACAGCGGGACACAGCGTGGGCTACAGCGGGGGACAGCGGTGACACACCTGCGTACAGCGGGGACACAGCGGGACACAGCGGGACACGGCGGGGGTCACAGCAAGAACACAGCGGGACACAGGAGGACACAGCGGGGACACAGTGGGGACACAGCTGGGGACACTGTGGGACACAGCCAGGGACACAGCGAGGACACAGCGGGGACATAGGGGGACACCGTGGGACACATTGGAACACAGCGGGGACACAAAGGGCCATAGCTGTTACACAGCGAGGACACACCAGAGACACAGCGGGACACAGCGGGGACACAGCGAGGACACAGTGGGACACAGCGGGGAACACAGCGGCGGACACAGCGGGACACAGTGGGACACAGCGGGGGACACAGCATGGACACAGCAAGTCACAGCGGGGAAATAGTGGGGGACACAGCGGGGGACACAGCGGGATACAGAAGGACACAGCGAGGACACAGCGGGACACAGGAGGACACAGCGGGGACACAGCGGGGAAACAGCGGGGGATACAGTGGGACACAGCGGGGACACAGAGGGGCTTAGCGGTTACACAGTGAGGACAAACCAGGGACACAGCGGGACACAGCGGGGACACAGCGGGGACAGAGCGGGACCCAGCGGGACCCAGCAAGGACACAGCGGGGACACAGCGGGACACAGCGGGGGACACAGCAGGGGACACAGCAGGACACAGGGGGACACAGCGGGACACAGCGGGGACACAGCGGGGGACAGCGTGGACACACTGGCGGACAGCAGGGACACAGCGGGACACAGCAGGGGACACAGCAGGACACAGTGGGGGACACAGCGTGGGACACAGGGGGACACCGCTGGGGACACAGCGAGGACACAGCGGGACAAAGCGGGTGACAGAGCGGGGGACAGCGGGGACACACATGCAGACAGCGGGGACACAACGGGACACAGCGGAGGACATCGGGGACACAGCGGGACACAGCGGGACACAGCAGGGACACAGCACCGACACTGCGGGTCACAGCGGGGACACAGTGTGGGACACAGCGAGGACACAGCGGGACACAGAAGGATACACAGAGAGGACACAGCGTGACACATGGGGAAACAGCGGGACACAGCGGGGGACACAGAGAGAACACAGCGGGACACAAATGGGGACACAGCAAGGACATAGCGGGTCACAGCGGGAAAGAGCGGGACACCGCTGGGGACACAGCGGGACACAGCAGGGGACACAGCGGGGACACAGCGGGACACAGTGGGGACACAGCGTTACACAGCGGGGACACAACGGGACACAGCGGGGACACAGCAGGGGACACAGCAGGACACAGAGGGGAACAAAGGGGGCACACAGCGTCACACAGTGGGACACAGCGGGGTACACAGCGGGACACAGCGGGGACACAGCAAGGGCACAGTGGGAAACAGCGGGACACAGCGGGGAACAAAGCGGGACACACCGGAATACAGCGGGACACAGCGGGGACACAGCAGGTGAT
>NW_012285060.1:0-26337 GCF_000151885.1 Dipodomys ordii | reverse complement strand
ACAGCTGGACACAGCGAGGACACAGCAGGGGACACAGCGGGGGACAGCGGGGACACAGCCGGACACAGCAGGACACAGCGGGAAACAGCGGGGACACAGCGAGGACACAGCGGGACACAGCGGGACACCGTGGGGACACAGCTGGGGACAGCAGGGAGACACAGCGGGGACACAGCGGGGACACAGCGGAACCCAGTGGGGACACAGCGGAGGACAGCAGGGAGACACAGCGGGGACATAGTGGGGACACATCGGTACACAGCGGGACACAGCCGGTACACAGCAATACCCAGTGGGACACAGCGGGAAACACAACCGGACACAGCGGGGCACACCGCGGGACACAGCTGGACACAGCGGGGAGAAAACGAGGACAGAACGGGACACAGAGGTACACAGCGAGTGACACAGCGGGGGACAGTGGGGACAAACCGGGGAACAACGCGGACACAGCGGGACACAGCTGGGACACAGCGGGGACACAGCGGGGACACAGCAGGGCACACAGTGGGACAAAGCAGGGGATACAGCGAGGACAGAGAGGGGACATAGGGGGACACTGCGGGACACAGTGGGACACAGCGGGGACAGAGAGACATAGCAGTTACACAGCGAGGACACACCAGGTTCACAGAGGGACACAGCGGGGACACAGCGGGGACACAGCGGGGGACACAGTGGGGGACACAGCGGTAAACAGCAGGGGACACAGCGGGACTCAGCGGGGGACACAGCAAAGAACACAGCGGGAGAGAGTGGAACACAGCACGGACACAGCAGGGACACAGCGGGACATAGCAGGGACAAAGCGAGGACAGAGCGGGACACAGAGTTACACAGCGAGGGACACAGCGGGGGACAGTGGGGACAAACCGGGGAACAACGGGGACACAGCGGGACACAGCTAGGACACAGCGGGTATACAGCGGGGACACAACAGGGGACACAGTGGGATACAGCAGGGGATACAGCGAGGACACAGAGGGGACATAGGGGGACACTGCGGGATACAGTGGGACACAGCGGGGACAGAGAGACTTAGCAGTTACACAGCGAAAACACACCAGGGACACAGAGGGACACAGCGGGGACACAGCGGGGACACAGCAGGACCCAGCGGGACCCAGCGGGGAAACAGTGGGGACACAGCAGGACACAGCGGGGGACACAGAGGCGGACACAGAGGCAGACACAGCGGGACACAGCGGGACAGATCGGGACACAGTGGGGACACAGCGAGGACACAGCGGGACAGAGTGGGGAACACAGCGGGGAACACAGCGGGACACAGCTGGTCGCAGCGGCGAAATAGTGGGGGACACAGCCGGGGACACAGCGGGATACAGAAGGACACAGCGAGGACATAGCGGGACACAGGAGGACACAGCGGGGACACAGCGGGGACACAGCGGGGGACACAGTGGGACAAAGCTGGGGATATAGCGAAGACACAGCAGGGACACTGCGGGACACAGCGTTTCACAGCGGGGAAATAGTGGGGGACACAGTGGGGGACACAGCCGGATACAGAAGGACACAGCGAGGACACAGCGGGGACATAGGGGGAAACTGCGGGACACAGCGGGGACACAGCGGGGACATAGCAGAACACAGCGGGACTTAGCGGGGACACAGCGGGACACAGCGTGGGACATAGAAGAGGACACAGCACGACACAGCAGGCCACAGCTTGGACACAGCAGGACACAGCGGGACACAGCGGGGGACACACCAGGGGAGAGCAGGCACACAATGGGACACGGCGGGACACAGCGAGACACAGCGGGACACAGCGGGGGACACAGCATGGACACAGCGGGTCACAGCGGGGAAATAGCGGGGGACACAGCGGGATACAGAAGGACACAGCGAGGACACAGCGAGACACAGCGGGACACAGCGGAGACATAGCAGGGACACAGTGAGACACAGAGAGGACACAGCGGGACACAGCGTGGGCTACAGCGGGGGACAGCGGTGACACACCCGCGGACAGCGGGGACACAGCGGGACACAGCGGGACACAGCGGGGGACACAGCGGGACACAGTGGGGGACACAGCGGGGGACACAGCGGGACACAGCGGGGGACACAGCGAGGACACAGTGAGACACAGCGGGGGACACAGCGAGGACACAGCGAGACACAGCGGGGGACACAGCGAGGACACAGCGGGACACAGCGGGGGACACAGCGAGGACACAGCAGGACACAGCGGGGGACACAGCAAGGACACAAAGGGACACAGCGGGACACAGCGGGGGACACAGCAGTGGACAAGGCGGGACACAGCAGGGGAAAACGCGGGACACAGCGGGACACAACGGGGACAAAGCGAGGACAGAGCGGGACACAGAGGTACACAGCGAGGGACACAGTGGGGGACAGTGGGGACAAACCGGGGAACAACGGGGACACAGAGGGACACAGCTAGGACACAGCGGGGACACAGTGGGGACACAGCAGGGCACACAGTGGGACAAAGCAGGGGATACAGCGAGGACAGAGAGGGGACATAGGGGGACACTGCGGGACACAGTGGGACACAGCGTGGACAGAGAGACATAGCAGTTACACAGCGAGGACAAACCAGGGACACAGAGGGACACAGCGGGGACACAGCGGGGACACAGCGGGGGACACAGTGGGGGACACAGTGGTAAACAGCGGGGGACACAGCGGGACTCAGCGGGGGACACAGCAAAGAACACAGCGGGACACAGCGGGGGACAAAGGGGAACACAGCGGGACACAGCCGGACACAGCTGGGGACACAGCGGGTGACACAGGGGGGACACAGCAGGACACAGCGGGGTACACAGAGGTCGACAGAGCGGTACACATCGGGACACAGCTGGCCACATCGGGCCACAGCGGGGACACAGCAGGACACAGCGGGACACAGCGGGGGACACAACGGGGGAGAGCAGGCACACAGCGGGACACAGCGCGACACAGCGGGACACAGCGGGACACAGCGGGGAACACAGCAGGCCACACAGCGGGACACAGCGGGACACAGCGGGGGACACAGCAAGGACACAGCGGTTCACAGCGGGGAAATAGTGGGGGACACAGCAGGGGACACAGCGGGATACAGAAGGACACAGGGAGGACACAGCGGGGGACACAGTGGGACACAGCGGGGACACAGAGGGACTCAGCGGTGACACAGCGAGGATACACCAGGGACACAGCGGGACACAGCGGAGACACAGCAGGGACACAGTGAGACACACAGAGGACACAGCGGGACACATCGTGGGATACAGCGGGGGACAGCCGTGACACACCGGCGGACAGCGAGGACACAGAGGGACACAGCGGGACACAACGGGGGACACAGCGGGACACAGTGGGGGACACAGCGAGGCCACAACGGGACACAGCTTGGAAACAGCAGGGGACACAGTGGGACACTGCGGGGACACAGAGGGACTTAGCGGTTACACAGTTAGGAAACACCAGGGACACAGCGGGACACAGCGGTGACACAGCGGGGACACAGCGGGACCCAGCGGGACCCAGCGGGGACACAGCAGGACACAGCGGGGGACACAGCAGGGGACACAGCAGGGGACAGCGGGCACACAGAGGGACACAGCAGGACAAAGCGGGGACACAGCAAGGACACAACGGGACACAGCGGGACACAGCGGGGGACACAGCAGGGGACACAGCGGGACACAGCGGGGGACACAGCGGGACACAGCGGGACACAGCGGGGACAAAGTGGGGGACAAAGCGGGGACACAGCGGGACAAAACGGGACACAGCTGGACACAGCGGGGACACAGGAGGGGACACAGCGGGGGACAGCGGGGACACAGCCGGACACAGCAGGACACAGCGGGAAACAGCGGGGACACAGCGAGGACACAGCGGGACACAGCGGGACACAGCGGGACACAGAGGGGACACAGCGGGGGACAGCAGGGAGACACAGCGGGGACACAGAGGGGACACAGCGGAACACAGTGGGGACACAGCGGGGGACAGCAGGGAGACACAGCGGGGACACAGCGGGATACAGCAGCGACACAGCGGAACACAGCGGGGGACACAGCGGGACACAGCCTGGGACAGAGCGGGACACAGCGTGGACACAGGGGGGCACAGCGAGACACAGCAGTGACAGAGCGGGGACACAGCGGGACACAGCGGGACACAGCGGGGGACAGAGGGGACACACCGTTGGACAACGGGGACACAGCAGGACAGCGCGGGGGTCACAGTGGGAAACAGCGGGGACACAGGTGGACACAGGGGGCGACACAGAGGGACACAGCGGGACACAGCAGGACAGAGCGGGGTCACAGTGGGGACAAAGCGGGGTACACAGTGGGGGACACAGTGGTAAACAGCGGGGGACACAGCGGGACTCAGCTGGGGACACATCAAAGGACACAGCGGGTGACACAGCAGGGGAAACAGCGGGGGACACAGCGAGAACACAGCGGGCCACAGCGGGGAACACAGCAGGACACATCGGGGTACACAGAGGCAGACACAGCGGTACACATCGGGACACAGCGGGAAAACAGCGGGGACACAGCGGGACACTGCGGGACACAGCGGGGACACAGCGGGACACAGCTGGGGACACACCTGGGGACAGCAGGCACACAGCGGGACACAGCGGGACACAGCGGGATACAGAGGCATACACAGAGAGGACACAGCGTGACACATGGGGACACAGCGGGACACAGTGGGGGACACAGAGAGGACACAGCGGGACACAAATGGGGACACAGCAAGGACACAGCGGGACACAGAGGACACAGAGGGGACACAGCGGGGACACAGCGGGGGACACAGCGGGACACAGCGGGGGACACAGCGGGACACAGGAGGACACAGCAGGGACATAGCGGGGACACAGCGGGGGACACAGTTGGACACAGCGCAGACAAAGTGGGACTCAGCAGTTACACAGCGAGGACACACCAGGGACACAGCGGGACACAGCAGAGACACAGCGGGGACACAGCGAGACACAGCAAGGACACAGCGGGACACAGCGGGCGGCGGACAGCGGGGACACAGCGGGACACAGCGGGACACAGCGGTGGACACAGCGGGACACAGAGGGGAACAAAGAGGGCACACAGCCGGACACAGTGGGACACAGCGGGGTACACAGTGGAACACAGCGGTGACACAGCAGGGGCACAGTGGGAAACAGCGGGACACAGCGGGGAACAAAGGGGGACACACCGGGATACAGCGGGACACAACGGGGGACACAGCGGGGGACACAGAGCCGCACACAGTGGGAGAGACTGGAACACAGCAGGGACACAGCGGGGACACAGGAGGACATCGCGGGGACAAAGAGAGCACAAAGTGGGACACAGAGGTACACAGCGAGGGACACAGCGGGGGACAGTGGGGACAAACCGGGGAACAACGGGGCCACAGCGGGACACAGCTGGGACACAGCGAGGACACAGCGGGACACAGCGGGACACAGCCTGACACAGCAGGACACAGAGGGGAACACAGCGGGGGACACAGCGGGACAGAGCGGGACACATCGGGGATACAGCAGGGACACAGCGGGACACAGCGGGACAAAGCGGGAGACAGAGCAGGACATAGCGGGGGACACAGCGGGACACAGCTGGGACACAGCGGGATAGAGCGGGGGACACAGCGGGATATAGAAGGGGACACAGCGAGGACAAAGCGGGACACAGAGGGACACAGCAGGGGACACAGCGAGGCCACAGCGGGACACAGCGGGACACAGCGTGGGACACAGCAAGGGACACTGCGGGATACAGAAGGACACAGCGAGGACACAGCGGGGACATAGGGGGACACTGCGGGACACAGAGGGGACACAGAGGGACATAGAAATTAAACAGCGAGGACACACCAGGGACACAGCAGGACCCAGCGGGGACACAGCGGGGACACAGCGTTACACAGCGTAGGACATAGAGGCGGACACAGCAGGACACAGCGGGCCACAGCGGGGCCACAGCGGGACACAGCGGGGGACACACCGGGCGAGAGCAGGCACACAACGGGACACAACTGGACACAGCGGGACACAGCGGGGAACACAGCGGGAGACACAGCGGGGGAAACAGTGGGAAACAGAAGGACACAGCAGGACACAGCGGGGGACACAGCAGGACACAGCGGGGTACACAGAGGCAGACACAGCGGTACACATCGGGACACAGCCGGAACACAGCGGGGACACAGCGGGACACAGCGGGACACAGCGGGGACACAGCAGGACACAGCGGGACACAGCTGGGGACACACCGGGGGACAGTAGGCACACAGCAGGTCACAGCGGGACACAGCGGGACACAGAGGGATACACAGAGAGGACACAGCGTTACACATGGGGACACAGCGGGACACAGCGGGGGACACAGAGAGGACACAGCGGGACACAAATGGGGACACAGCAAGGACACAGCGGGACACAGCGTGAAAGAGCGGGACACAGCGGGGGACACAGCCGGGGACACAGCGAGACACAGCGGGACACAGCGGGGGACACAGCAGGGACACAGCGGGTCACAGTGGGGACACAGTGGGGGACACAGCGAGGACACAGCGGGACACAGAGGGGACACAGCGGGTACACAGCGGGACAAAGCAGCGACACAGCGGGACACAGCGGGGGACACAGCGGGACACAGCCTGGGAAAGAGCGGGACACGGTGTGGACACAGCAGGACACAGCGAGACACAGCAGTGACAAAGCGGCGACACAGCGGGACACAGCGGGACACAGCGGGACACAGCTGGGACACAGCGGGGGACAGAGGGGACACACCGGTCGAAAACGGGGACACAGCAGGACAGCGCGGAGGACACAGTGGGAAACAGCGGGGATACAGCGGGACACAGGGGGCGACACAGAGGGACACAGCGGGACACAGCGGGGGACATAGCAGGGGACACATTGGGACACAGCGGGACAAAGCGGGACACAGTGGCTCACAGCGGAGGACAAAGCAAGGACAGAGCAGGATACAGCGAGACACAGCGGGACACAGTGGGTGATACAGCGGGTGACAGCTGGTACACAGCGGGACACAGCAGGGACACAGCAGGACACAGCGCGGGACATGGAAGGGGACACAGTGGGATACAGCGGGGGACACAGCGAGGACACAGCGGGACACAACGGGACAAAACGGGACACAGCAGGAAACAGCGGAGGACACAGTCAGGACACAGTGGGACACAGCAGGACAAAACGGGACACAGCGGGACACAGCTGGGACACAGCAGGTACACAGGAGGGGACACAGTTGGACACAGCGGGACACAGTAAGGACACAGAGGGACACAGCGGGACAAAACGGGAAACAGCAGTACACAGCGGGGGACACAGGGGGGACACAGCGTGGACGCAGCGGAACACAGCGGGACACAGCGGGGACAAAGTGAGAACAGAGCGGGACACAGCGTCGACACGGCAGAGACACAGCGGTACACAGCGGGGGAGAGCAGGGACAGAGAGGGACACAGCGGGACACAGCAGGGACACAGCGCGGACAAAGCGGGGGACAGCAGGGAAACACAGCGGTACACAGCGGTACACAGCGGGGACACAGCGGGACACAGCGGGACACAGCGGGGACACAGCGGGGACACAGCCGTACACAACGGGACACAGCGGGGGACACAGCAAGGACACAGCGGGACACAGCGGGACACAGAGGGGAAACAGCGGGATACAGCACGGGACATAGCAGGGGACACAGTGGGACACAGTAGGGGACACAGCTGGACACAGCGGGAGAAGAGGGACACCGCGGGGACACAGGAGGGGACACAGTGGGACACAGCGGGACACAGCGGTACACCCCAGAAACACAGCGGGGACACAGCGGGACACACCAGAAACACAGCGGGGACACAGCGGGTACACAGCGGGTACACAGGAGCGGACACAGTGGGACACAGCGGGACACAGCGAGGACACAGGGGGACACAGCAGGACAAGACGGGACACAGCGGGACACAGCGGGACACAGCGGGACACAGCGGGACACACCAGAAACACAGCGGGGACACAGCGGGACACAGAAGGGACACAGCGGGACACAGGAGGACAAAGCGGGGACACAGCGGGGACACAGCGGGGGACACAGTGAGGACACAGCGGGACACAGCTGGGAAACAGCAGGGGACACAGTGGGACACTGCGGGGACACAGAGGGACTTAGCGGTTACACAGTTAGGAAACACCAGGGACACAGCGGGACACAGCGGGGACACAGCGGGGACACAGCGCGACATAGCAGGACCCAGCGGGGACACAGCGGGGACACAGCGGGACACAGCGGGGGACACAGCAGGGGACACAGCAGGGGACAGCCGGCACACAGTGGGACACAGCAGGACAAAGTGGGGACACAACAAGGACACAACGGGACACAGCGGGACACAGCGGGGGACACAGCGGGACACAGCGGGACACAGCGGGACAAAACGGGACACAGCTGGACACAGCGGGGACACAGCAGGGGACACAGCGGGGGACAGCGGGGACACAGCCGGACACAGCAGGACACAGCGGGAAACAGCGGGGACACAACGAGGACACAGCGGGACACAGCGGGACACAGCAGGACACAGAGGGGACACAGCGGGGGACAGCAGGGAGACACAGCGGGGACACAGAGGGGACACAGCGGAACACAGTGGGGACACAGCGGGGGACAGCAGGGAGACACAGCGGGGACACAGCGGGGACACAGCGGGATACAGCAGCGACACAGCGGAACACAGCGGGGGACACAGCGGGACACAGCCTGGGCCAGAGCGGGACACAGCGTGGACACAGTGGGACACAGCGAGACACAGCAGTGACAGAGCGGGGACACAGCGGGACACAGCGGGACACAGCGGGACACAGCGGGTGCAGAGGGGACACACCGGTGGACAACGGGGACACAGCAGGACAGCACGGGGGTCACAGTGGGAAACAGCGGGGACACAGGTGGACACAGGGGGCGACACAGAGGGACACAGTGGGACACAGCAGGACAGAGCAGGGACACAGTGGGGACAAAGTGGGGTACACAGTGGGGGACACAGTGGTAAACAGCGGGGGACACAGCGGGACTCAGCTGGGGACACATCAAAGGACACAGCGGGTGACACAGCAGGGGAAACAGCGGGAAACAGTGGGGGACACAGCGAGGACACAGCGGGCCACAGCGGGGAACACAGCAGGACACAGCGGGGTACACAGAGGCAGACACAGCGGTACACATCGGGACACAGCGGGAAAACAGCGGGGACACAGCGGGACACTGCGGGACACAGCGGGGACACAGCAGGACACAGCGGGACACAGCTGGGGACACACCTGGGGACAGCAGGCATACAGCGGGACACAGCGGGACACAGCGGGATACAGAGGCATACACAGAGAGGACACAGCGTGACACATGGGGACACAGCGGAACACAGACGGGGACACAGAGAGGACACAGCGGGACACAAATGGGGACACAGCAAGGACACAGCGGGACACAGAGGACACAGAGGGGACACAGCGGGGACACAGCAAGGACACAGCGGGACACAGAGGACACAGAGGGGACACAGCGGGGACACAGCGGGGGACACAGCGGGACACAGCGGGGGACACAGTTGGACACAGCGCAGACAAAGTGGGACTCAGCAGTTACACAGCGAGGACACACCAGGGACACAGCGGGACACAGCAGAGACACAGCGGGGACACAGCGAGACACAGCAAGGACACAGCGGGACACAGCGGGCGGCGGACAGCGGGGACACAGCGGGACACAGCGGGACACAGCGGTGGACACAGCGGGACACAGAGGGGAACAAAGGGGGCACACAGCCGGACACAGTGGGACACAGCGGGGTACACAGTGGAACACAGCGGTGACACAGCAGGGGCACAGTGGGAAACAGCGGGACACAGCGGGGGACAAAGGGGGACACACCGGGATACAGCGGGACACAACGGGGGACACAGCGGGGGACACAGAGCCGCACACAGCGGGAGAGACTGGAACACAGCAGGGACACAGCGGGGACACAGGAGGACATCGCGGGGACAAAGAGAGCACAAAGTGGGACACAGAGGTACACAGCGAGGGACACAGCGGGGGACAGTGGGGACAAACCGGGGAACAACGGGGCCACAGCGGGACACAGCTGGGACACAGCGAGGACACAGCGGGACACAGGGGGGACACAGCGAGTACACAGCGGGACACAGCCTGACACAGCAGGACACAGAGGGGAACACAGCGGGGGACACAGCGGGACAGAGCGGGACACATCGGGGATACAGCAGGGACACAGCGGGACACAGCGGGACAAAGCGGGAGACAGAGCAGGACATAGCGGGGGACACAGCGGGACACAGCTGGGACACAGCGGGATAGAGCGGGGGACACAGCGGGATATAGAAGGGGACACAGCGAGGACAAAGCGGGACACAGAGGGACACAGCAGGGGACACAGCGAGGCCACAGCGGGACACAGCGGGACACAGCGTGGGACACAGCAAGGGACACTGCGGGATACAGAAGGACACAGCGAGGACACAGCGGGGACATAGGGGGACACTGCGGGACACAGAGGGGACACAGAGGGACATAGAAATTAAACAGCGAGGACACACCAGGGACACAGCAGGACCCAGCGGGGACACAGCGGGGACACAGCGTTACACAGCGTAGGACATAGAGGCGGACACAGCAGGACACAGCGGGCCACAGCGGGGCCACAGCGGGACACAGCGGGGGACACACCGGGGGAGAGCACGCACACAACGGGACACAACTGGACACAGCGGGACACAGCGGGGAACACAGCGGGAGACACAGCGGGGGAAACAGCGGGAAACAGAAGGACACAGCAGGACACAGCGGGGGACACAGCAGGACACAGCGGGGTACACAGAGGCAGACACAGCGGTACACATCGGGACACAGCCGGAACACAGCGGGGACACAGCGGGACACAGCGGGACACAGCGGGGACACAGCAGGACACAGCGGGACACAGCTGGGGACACACCGGGGGACAGTAGGCACACAGCAGGTCACAGCGGGACACAGCGGGACACAGAGGGATACACAGAGAGGACACAGCGTTACACATGGGGACACAGCGGGACACAGCCGGGGACACAGAGAGGACACAGCGGGACACAAATGGGGACACAGCAAGGACACAGCGGGACACAGCGTGAAAGAGCAGGACACAGCGGGGGACACAGCCGGGGACACAGCGGGACACAGCGGGACACAGCGGGGGACACAGCAGGGACACAGCGGGTCACAGTGGGGACACAGTGGGGGACACAATGAGGACACAGCGGGACACAGAGGGGACACAGCGGGTACACAGCGGGACAAAGCAGCGACACAGCGGGACACATCGGGGGACACAGCGGGACACAGCCTGGGAAAGAGCGGGACACGGTGTGGACACAGCAGGACACAGCGAGACACAGCAGTGACAAAGCGGCGACACAGCGGGACACAGCGGGACACAGCGGGACACAGCTGGGACACAGCGGGGGACAGAGGGGACACACCGGTCGAAAACGGGGACACAGCAGGACAGCGCGGAGGACACAGTGGGAAACAACGGGGATACAGCGGGACACAGGGGGCGACACAGAGGGACACAGCGGGACACAGCGGGGGACATAGCAGGGGACACATTGGGACACAGCGGGACAAAGCGGGACACAGTGGCTCACAGCGGAGGACAAAGCAAGGACAGAGCAGGATACAGCGAGACACAGCGGGACACAGTGGGTGATACAGCGGGTGACAGCTGGTACACACCAAGGAACAGCGGGGACCCAGCGGGACCCAGCGGGACCCAGCGGGAGACACAGCGGGACACAACAGGGGACAAAGTGGGACACAGCGGAGGCACAGCGGGACACAGCGGGACACAGCAGGAAACAGCGGAGGACACAGTCAGGACACAGTGGGACACAGCAGGACAAAACGGGACACAGCGGGACACAGCTGGGACACAGCGGGTACACAGGAGGGGACACAGTTGGACACAGCGGGACACAGTGAGGACACAGAGGGACACAGCGGGACAAAACGGGACACAGCGGTAAACAGCGGGGGACACAGGGGGGACACAGCGTGGACCCAGCGGAACACAGCGGGACACAGCGGGGACAAAGTGAGAACAGAGCGGGACACAGCGTCGACACAGCAGGGACACAGTGGTACACAGCGGGGGAGAGCAGGGACAGAGAGGGACACAGCGGGACACAGCAGGGACGCAGCGAGGACACAGCCGGACACAGCAGGGACACAGCGGGGAAACAGCGAGGGACACAGTGGGACACAGCGGTACACAGCGGGACACAGCGGGGACACAGCGGGACACAGCGGGACACAGCGGGGACACAGCGGGGACACAGCCGTACACAGCGGGACACAGCAGGGGACACAGCAAGGACACAGCGGGACACAGCGGGACACAGAGGGGAAACAGCGGGATACAGCACGGGACATAGCAGGGGACACAGTGGGACACAGTAGGGGACACAGCTGGACACAGCGGGAGAAGAGGGACATCGCGGGGACACAGGAGGGGACACAGTGGGACACAGCGGGACACAGCGGGACACCCCAGAAACACAGCGGGGACACAGCGGGACACACCAGAAACACAGCGGGGACACAGCGGGTACATAGGAGCGGACACAGTTGGACACAGCGGGACACAGCGAGGACACAGGGGGACACAGCAGGACAAAACGGGACACAGCGGGACACAGCGGGAGACAGCGGGACACAGCGGGACACACCAGAAACACAGCGGGGACACAGCGGGACACAGAAGGGACACAGCGGGACACAGGAGGACAAAGCGGGGACACAGCGGGGACACAGCAGGGGACACAGCAAGACACAACGGGGACATAGCGATACACAACGGTGGTCATAGCGAGGACACAGCGGGACACAGGAGGACAAAGCCGGGACACAACGGGGGACACAGCGGACACAGCGGGAGAAACAACGGCACACAGCGGGGGATACAGCGGGACACAGCGGGGGACAAAGCGGGAGACACAGCGGGACACAGTGGGTCACAGCGGAGGACACAGCAGGGGACACAGCGGGACACAGCAGGTACAAAGTGAGAACAGAGCGGGACAAAGAATCGACACAGCGGGGACACAGCGGGACACAGCGAGGGAGAGTGGCAACACAGATTGACACAGTGGTACACAGCAGTACACAGCGGGACACAGCGGGGACACAGCGGGACACAGCGGGAGAAACAATGGCACACAGCGGGGGATACAGCAGGACATAGCGGGGGACAAAGCGGGAGACAAAGCGGGACACAGCGGGGGACACAGAGGGACACAGCGATACACAGCGGGGGTCATAGTGAGGACACAGCAGGACACAGGAGGACAAAGCCGGGACACAGCGGGGCACACAGTGGGACACAGAGGGGGATACAGTGAGGACACAGCGGGGACATAGCAGGGACACTGCGGGATACAGCGTGACACAGCGGGGACACAGCGTGACATAGCCGTGACACAGCGAGGACACAGCAGGGACACAGCGGGACACAGCGGGGGACATAGCAGGGGACACAGGGAACACAGCGGGGAACACAGCGGGACGCAGCGGGAAACAGCGGGGACACAGCGGAGGACATAGCAAGGACACAGCGGGATACAGCGGGAAACAGCGGGACACAGCAGGTGACACAGCGGGTGACAGCTGGTACACACCAAGGAACAGCGGGGACCCAGCGGGACACAGCGGGACACAGTGGGAGACACAGCGGGACACAATGGGGTACACAGCGGGACACAGAGGGGTAGAGAACAGGACATAGCGTGGACACAGCGGGACACAGGAAGACACAACTGTGAAAAAGGGGGACACAGCGGGACACAGCGGGACACAGCAGGGACACAGCGGGGACACAGGAGGGGTCACAGCGGGACACAGAGAGGACACAGCGGGACACAGCGAGGCAAAACGGGACATAGCGGGGCACAGCGGGGGACACAGCCTGGGACAGTGGGGACACACCGGGGGACAGCGGGGACAAAGCGAGGACACAGCGGGACACAGCGGGACAAAACGGGACACAGCGGGACACAGCGGGGGACACACCCTGGGACAGCGGGGACACACCGGGGGACAGAGGGGACAAAGCGGGGACACAGTTGGACACAGCTGGACACAGTGGGTCACAGCAGAGGACACAGCAAGGACAGAGCTGGATACAGCGGGACACAGCGGGACACAACGGGTGACACAGCGGGTGACAGCTGGTACACACGAAGGAATAGCGGGGACCCAGCGGGACCCAGCGGGACACAGCGGGAGACACAGCGGGACACAACGGGGGACACAGCGGGACACAGCGGGACACAGCGGGTACACAGCGGGTACACAGCGGGTACACAGGAAGGGACACAGTGGGACACAGCGGGACACAGCGAGGACACAGCGGGACACAGCGAGACAAAACGGGACACAGCGGAACACAGTGGGGGACACATGGGACGACACAGCGGGACACAGCGGGGGACACAGCAAGCCACAGCGGGGACACAGCGTGACACAGTGGGACTCAGCTGGGGACACAGCAGGACACAGTGGCGGACACAACGGGGGACACAGCGGGACACAGCGCGGGACACAACGAGGACACAGCGGGACACATCGGGACACAGCGGGGTACACAGCAGGGTACACAGAGAGGACACAGCAGGACACAGGGGACACAGCAGGACACAGCGGCGGACACAGCGGGGGACAGCGGGGACACTCTGTGGGACAGCTGGGACATAGTGGGACACAGCGGGACACAGCGGGACACAGCCTGGGACACATCGGGACTCAGCAGGGGACAAAGCGGGAGACACAGTGGGACACAGAGAGGGACACAGCGGAACCCACCGGGACACAGCGGGGACACAGGGGGACACAGCGGGGACACAGCGGGGGACACATCGCGGGACAAAGCGGGACACCACGGGACACAGCAGGACACAGTGGGACACAGCGGGGACACAGCCGGGACAGAGTGGGGACACATTGGGGGACATAGAGGGGCAAAGCATGACACATGGGGACACAGCACGACACAGCGGGTGACCCAGCGAGGACACAGTGGGACACAAATGGGGACACAGCAAGGACACAGCGGGACACAGCGGGAAAGAGAGGGACAAAGCTGGGGACACACCCGGGGACACAGCGGGACACAGCAGGGGACACAGCGGGGACACACAGGGGACAGCAGGCACACAGCGGGACACAGCGGAACACAGCAGGACACAGCAGGACACAGCGGGGAACACAGCGGGGGACACAGCGGGACACAGCGGGGGACACAGCATGGACACAGCGGGTCACAGCGGGACACAGCAGCGACACAACGGAACACAGTGGGGGACACAGCGGGACACAGCCTGGGACAGAGCAGGACACAGTGTGGACACAGCGGGGGACACAGTGGGGACACAGCGGGACACACCGGGGACACAGCGAGGACACAGGGGGACACAGCAGCAACACAGCGGAACACAGCCGGGGACACAGCGGGACACAGCCTGGGACAGAGCGGGACACAGCGTGGACACAGCGGGACACAGCGAGACACAGCAGTGACAAAGCGGCAACACAGCAGGACACAGCGGGGACACAGCGGGGGACAGAGGGGACACACCGGTGGACAACGGGGACACAGCAGGACAGCGCGGGGGTCACATTGGGAAACAGCGGAGACACAGGGGGACACAGGGGGCGACACAGAGGGATACAGCGGGACACAGCGGGACAAAGCGGGAACACAGCGGGGACAAAGCGGGGGGCACAGTGGGGGACAAAGCAGTAAACAGCGGGGGACACAGCGGGACTCAGCTGGGGACACATCAAAGGACACAGCGGGTGACACAGCGGGGAAACCAGCGGGAAACAGCGGGGGACACAGCGAGGACACAGCAGGACACAGCGGGAGACACAGCAGAAACAGCGGGGTACACAGAGGCAAACACAGCGGTACACATCGGGACACAGCGGGGACCCAGCGGGACACAGCGGGACACAGCGGGGACACAGCAGGACACAGCGTGGACACAGCGGGGACACAGCGGGGACACAGCGGGGGACACAGTGGGACCCAGCGGGGACACAGAGGGACTCAGCGGTTACACAGCGAGGACACACCAAGGACACAGCGGGACACAGCGGAGACAAAGCCGGGACACAGTGAGACACAGCGAGGACACAGCGGGACACAGCGGAGGACACAGAGGGGGACAGTGGGGACACACATGCATACAGCGGGGACACAGCGGGACACAGCGGGGGACACAGCGGGACACAGTTTGGGACACAGCAGGGACACAGCAGGGACACAGCGGGTCACAGCGGGGACACAGTGTGGGACACAGCGAGGACACAGCGGGACACAGAGGGATACACAGAGAGGACACAGCGTGACACATGGGGACACAGCGGGAAACAGCGGGGGACACAGAAAGGACACAGCGGGACACAAATGGGGACACAGCAAGGACACAGCGGGACACAGCGTGAAAGAGAGGGACACAGCTGGGGACACACCCGGGGACACAGCGGGACACAGCAGGGGACACAGCGGGGACACACAGGGGACAGCAGGCACACAGCGGGACACAGCGGAACACAGCAGGACACAGCGGGACACAGCGGGGAACACAGCGGGGGACACAGCGGGACACAGCGGGACACAGCGGGGGACACAGCATGGACACAGCGGGTCACAGTGGGGAAATAGTGGGGGACACAGCGGGGGACACAGCGGGATACAGAAGGACACAGCGAGGACACAGCGGGACACAGGAGGACACAGCAGGGATACAGCTGTGAAACAGCGGGGGACACATTGGGAGACAGCGGGGACACAGCAGGGACACTGCAGGACACAGCGGGTCACAGCGGGGAAATAGTGGGGGACACAGCGGAGGACACAGCGGGATAAAGAAGGACACAGCGAGGACACAGCGGGGACATAGGGTGACACTGCGGGACACAGTGGGACACAGCGGAGACACAGAGGGACATAGAGGTTACACAGCCAGGACACACCAGGGACACAGCGGAACACAGCGGGGACACAGCGGGGACACAGCGGGACCCAGCGGGACCCAGCGGGGACACAGCGGGGACACAGCGGGGGACACAGAGGCGGACACAGCACGACACAGCGGGACACAGCGGGAGACAGTGGGACACAGCGGGGACACAGCGAGGACACAGCGGGACACAGCGGGACACAGCGGGGAACACAGCAGGGGAAACAGCGGGACACAGCTGGGGACACAGCATGGACACAGCGGGTCACAGTGGGGAAATAGTGGGGGACACAGCTGGGGACACAGCGGGATACAGAAGGACACAGCGAGGACACAGCGGGACACAGGAGGACACAGTGGGGACACAGCTGGGACACAGCGGGGGACACAGTGGGACACAGCGGGGACACAGAGGGACTCAGCGGTTACACAGCGAGGACAAACCAGGGACACAGTGGGACACAACGGACACACAGCGGGGAAATAGTGGGGGACACAGCGGAGGACAAAGCGGGATATAGAAGGACACAGTGGAACACAGCGGGGTACACAGGCCGACAAAGCAGGACACAGCGGGACACAGCGGGAAACAGCAGGACACAGCGGGGGACACACCGGCACACAGCGGTGGTCACAGCAAGAACAGAGCGGGACACAGGGGGACACAACGGGGGACACAGTGGGACACAGCGGGGGACACAGCAAGGACACAGCGGGGACATAGGGGGACACTGCGGGACACAGTGGAACACAGCGGGGACACAGCGGGGAAACAGCGGGGGATACAGTGGGACACTGCGGGGACACAGAGGGACTTAGCGGTTACACAGTGAGGACACACCAGGGACACAGCGGGAACCAGCGGGACCCAGCGAGGACACAGCGGGGACACAGCGGGACATAGTGGGGGACACAGCAGGAGACACAGCGGGGGACAACGGGGACACAGAGGGACACAGCAGGAAACAGCGGGGACACAGCAAGGACACAACGGGACACAGCGGGACACAGCGGGGGACACAGCAGGGGACACAGCGGGACACAGTGGGGGACACAGCGGGACACAGTGGGGACAAAGCGGGGGACAAAGCGGGGACACAGCGGGCAACAGCGGGACAAAACGGGACACAGCTGGACACAGTGGGGACACAGCAGGGGACACAGCGGGGGACAGCGAGGACACAGCCGGACACAAAAGGACACAGCGGGAAACAGCAGGGACACAGCAAGGACACAGCGGGACACAGCGGGACACAGAGGGGACAGCGGGGGACAGCAGGGAAACACAGCGGGGACACAGCGGGGACACAGCGGAACACAGTGGGGACACAGCGGGGGACAGCAGGGAGACACAGCGGAGACACAGCGGGGACACATCAGTACACAGCGGGACACAGGGCGTACTCAGCAGGACACAGCAGGACACAGCGGGAAACACAACCCGACACAGCGGGGGACACAGCAGAACACAGCGGGGCACACAGCAGGACAAAGCGGGACACAGCGGGGACAGAGTGGGACACAGCGGGGACACAGTGGGGGACAGAGCGGGGACACAGCGGGGACAGAGTGGGACACAGCCGGGACACAGCGGGGGACAAGGCGGGGACACAGCGGGGACACAGCGGGACAAACCCGAGACACAGCGGGGACACCGCGGGACACAGCAGCGACACAACGGAACACAGTGGGGGACACAGCGGGACACAGCCTGGGACAGAGCAGGACACAGTGTGGACACAGCGGGGGACACAGCGGGGACACAGCGGGACACACCGGGGACACAGCGAGGACACAGGGGGACACAGCAGCAACACAGCGGAACACAGCGGGGGACATAGCGGGACACAGCCTGGGACAGAGCGGGACACAGCGTGGACACAGCGGGACACAGCGAGACACAGCAGTGACAAAGCGGCAACACAGTGGGACACAGCGGGGACACAGCGGGGGACAGAGGGGACACACCGGTGGACAACGGGGACACAGCAGGACAGCGCGGGGGTCACATTGGGAAACAGTGGAGACACAGGGGGACACAGGGGGCGACACAGAGAGATACAGCGGGACAAAGCGGGAACACAGCGGGGACAAAGCGGGGGGCACAGTGGGGGACACAGCAGTAAATAGCGGGGGACACAGCGGGACTCAGCTGGGGACACATCAAAGGACACAGCGGGTGACACAGTGGGGAAACCAGCGGGAAACAGCGGGCGACACAGCGAGGACACAGCAGGACACAGCGGGAGACACAGCAGACACAGCGGGGTACACAGAGGCAAACACAGCGGTACACATCGGGACACAGCGGGGACCCAGCGGGACACAGCGGGACACAGCGGGGACACAGCAGGACACAGCGTGGACACAGCGGGGACACAGCGGGGACACAGCGGGGGACACAGTGGGACCCAGCGGGGACACAGAGGGACTCAGCGGTTACACAGCGAGGACACAGCGGAGACAAAGCCGGGACACAGTGAGACACAGCGAGGACACAGCGGGACACAGCGGAGGACACAGAGGGGGACAGCGGGGACACACATGCATACAGCGGGGACACAGCGGGACACAGCGGGGGACACAGCGGGACACAGTTTGGGACACAGCAGGGACACAGCAGGGACACAGCGGGTCACAGCGGGGACACAGTGTGGGACACAGCGAGGACACAGCTGGACACAGAGGGATACACAGAGGACACAGCGTGACACATGGGGACACAGCGGGAAACAGCGGGGGACACAGAAAGGACACAGCGGGACACAAATGGGGACACAGCAAGGACACAGCGGGACACAGCGTGAAAGAGAGGGACACAGCTGGGGACACACCCGGGGACACAGTGGGACACAGCAGGGGACACAGCGGGGACACACAGGGGACAGCAGGCACACAGCGGGACACAGCGGAACACAGCAGGACACAGCGGGACACAGCGGGGAACACAGCGGGGGACACAGCGGGACACAACGGGACACAGCGGGGGACACAGCATGGACACAGCGGGTCACAGTGGGGAAATAGTGGGGGACACAGCGGGGGACACAGCGGGATACAGAAGGACACAGCGAGGACACAGCGGGACACAGGAGGACACAGCAGGATACAGCTGTGAAACAGCGGGGGACACATTGGGAGACAGCGGGGACACAGCAGGGACACTGCAGGACACAGCGGGTCACAGCGGGGAAATAGTGGGGGACACAGCGGAGGACACAGCGGGATAAAGAAGGACACAGCGAGGACACAGCGGGGACATAGGGTGACACTGCGGGACACAGTGGGACACAGCGGAGACACAGAGGGACATAGAGGTTACACAGCCAGGACACACCAGGGACACAGCGGAACACAGCGGGGACACAGCGGGGACACAGCGGGACCCAGCGGGACCCAGCGGGGACCCAGCGGGGACACAGCGGGGGACACAGAGGCGGACACAGCACGACACAGCGGGACACAGCGGGAGACAGCGGGACACAGCGGGGACACAGCGAGGACACAGCGGGACACAGCGGGACACAGCGGGGAACACAGCAGGGGAAACAGCGGGACACAGCTGGGGACACAGCATAGACACAGCGGGTCACAGTGGGGAAATAGTGGGGGACACAGCTGGGGACACAGCGGGATACAGAAGGACACAGCGAGGACACAGCGGGACACAGGAGGACACAGTGGGGACACAGCTGGGACACAGCGGGGGACACAGTGGGACACAGCGGGGACACAGAGGGACTCAGCGGTTACACAGCGAGGACAAACCAGGGACACAGTGGGACACAACGGACACACAGCGGGGAAATAGTGGGGGACACAGCGGAGGACAAAGCGGGATATAGAAGGACACAGTGGAACACAGCGGGGTACACAGGCCGACAAAGCAGGACACAGCGGGACACAGCGGGAAACAGCAGGACACAGCGGGGGACACACCGGGACACAGCGGTGGTCACAGCAAGAACAGAGCGGGACACAGGAGGACACAGCGGGGACACAGCGGGGACACAACGGGGGACACAGTGGGACACAGCGGGGGACACAGCAAGGACACAGCGGGGACATAGGGGGACACTGCGGGACACAGTGGAACACAGCGGGGACACAGCGGGGAAACAGCGGGGGATACAGTGGGACACTGCGGGGACACAGAGGGACTTAGCGGTTACACAGTGAGGACACACCAGGGACACAGCGGGAACCAGCGGGACCCAGCGAGGACACAGCGGGGACACAGCGGGACATAGTGGGGGACACAGCAGGAGACACAGCGGGGGACAACGGGGACACAGAGGGACACAGCAGGAAACAGCGGGGACACAGCAAGGACACAACGGGACACAGCGGGACACAGCGGGGGACACAGCAGGGGACACAGCGGGACACAGTGGGGGACACAGCGGGACACAGCGGGACACAGCGGGGACAAAGCGGGGGACAAAGCGGGGACACAGCGGGACACAGCGGGACAAAACGGGACACAGCTGGACACAGTGGGGACACAGCAGGGGACACAGCGGGGGACAGCGGGGACACAGCCGGACACAAAATGACACAGCGGGAAACAGCAGGGACACAGCAAGGACACAGCGGGACACAGCGGGACACAGAGGGGACAGCGGGGGACAGCAGGGAAACACAGCGGGGACACAGCGGGGACACAGCGGAACACAGTGGGGACACAGCGGGGGACAGCAGGGAGACACAGCGGAGACACAGCGGGGACACATCGGTACACAGCGGGACACAGGGCGTACTCAGCAGGACACAGCGGGACACAGCGGGAAACACAACCCGACACAGCGGGGGACACAGCAGAACACAGCGGGGCACACAGCAGGACAAAGCGGGACACAGCGGGGACAGAGTGGGACACAGCGGGGACACAGCGGGGGACAGAGCGGGGACACAGCGGGGACAGAGTGGGACACAGCCGGGACACAGCGGGGGACAAGGCGGGGACACAGCGGGGACACAGCGGGACAAACCCGAGACACAGCGGGGACACCGCGGGACACAGCAGCGACACAACGGAACACAGTGGGGGACACAGCGGGACACAGCCTGGGACAGAGCAGGACACAGTGTGGACACAGCGGGGGACACAGCGGGGACACAGCGGGACACACCGGGGACACAGCGTGGACACAGGGGGACACAGCAGCAACACAGCGGAACACAGCGGGGGACATAGCGGGACACAGCCTGGGACAGAGCGGGACACAGCGTGGACACAGCGGGACACAGCGAGACACAGCAGTGACAAAGCGGCAACACAGTGGGACACAGTGGGGACACAGCGGGGGACAGAGGGGACACACCGGTGGACAACGGGGACACAGCAGGACAGCGCGGGGGTCACATTGGGAAACAGTGGAGACACAGGGGGACACAGGGGGCGACACAGAGAGATACAGCGGGACAAAGCGGGAACACAGCGGGGACAAAGCGGGGGGCACAGTGGGGGACACAGCAGTAAATAGCGGGGGACACAGCGGGACTCAGCTGGGGACACATCAAAGGACACAGCGGGTGACACAGTGGGGAAACCAGCGGGAAACAGCGGGCGACACAGCGAGGACACAGCAGGACACAGCGGGAGACACAGCAGACACAGCGGGGTACACAGAGGCAAACACAGCGGTACACATCGGGACACAGCGGGGACCCAGCGGGACCCAGCGGGACACAGCGGGGACACAGCAGGACACAGCGTGGACACAGCGGGGACACAGCGGGGACACAGCGGGGGACACAGTGGGACCCAGCGGGGACACAGAGGGACTCAGCGGTTACACAGCGAGGACACACCAAGGACACAGCGGGACACAGCGGAGACAAAGCCGGGACACAGTGAGACACAGCGAGGACACAGCGGGACACAGCGGAGGACACAGAGGGGGACAGTGGGGACACACATGCATACAGCGGGGACACAGCGGGACACAGCGGGGGACACAGCGGGACACAGTTTGGGACACAGCAGGGACACAGCAGGGACACAGCGGGTCACAGCGGGGACACAGTGTGGGACACAGCGAGGACACAGCGGGACACAGAGGGATACACAGAGAGGACACAGCGTGACACATGGGGACACAGCGGGAAACAGCGGGGGACACAGAAAGGACACAGCGGGACACAAATGGGGACACAGCAAGGACACAGCGGGACACAGCGTGAAAGAGAGGGACACAGCTGGGGACACACCCGGGGACACAGCGGGACACAGCAGGGGACACAGCGGGGACACACAGGGGACAGCAGGCACACAGCGGGACACAGCGGAACACAGCAGGACACAGCGGGACACAGCGGGGAACACAGCGGGGGACACAGCGGGACACAGCGGGACACAGCGGGGGACACAGCATGGACACAGTGGGTCACAGTGGGGAAATAGTGGGGGACACAGCGGGGGACACAGCGGGATACAGAAGGACACAGCGAGGACACAGCAGGACACAGGAGGACACAGCAGGGATACAGCTGTGAAACAGCGGGGGACACATTGGGAGACAGCGGGGACACAGCAGGGACACTGCAGGACACAGCGGGTCACAGCGGGGAAATAGTGGGGGACACAGCGGAGGACACAGCGGGATAAAGAAGGACACAGCGAGGACACAGCGGGGACATAGGGTGACACTGCGGGACACAGTGGGACACAGCGGAGACACAGAGGGACATAGAGGTTACACAGCCAGGACACACCAGGGACACAGCGGAACACAGCGGGGACACAGCGGGGACACAGCGGGACCCAGCGGGACCCAGCGGGGACACAGCCGGGACACAGCGGGGGACACAGAACACAGAGGCGGACACAGCACGACACAGCGGGACACAGCGGGAGACAGCGGGACACAGCGGGGACACAGCGAGGACACAGCAGGACACAGCGGGACACAGCGGGGAACACAGCAGGGGAAACAGCGGGACACAGCTGGGGACACAGCATGGACACAGCGGGTCACAGTGGGGAAATAGTGGGGGACACAGCTGGGGACACAGCGGGATACAGAAGGTCACAGCGAGGACACAGCGGGACACAGGAGGACACAGTGGGGACACAGCTGGGACACAGCGGGGGACACAGTGGGACACAGCGGGGACACAGAGGGACTCAGCGGTTACACAGCGAGGACAAACCAGGGACACAGTGGGACAGAACGGACACACAGCGGGGAAATAGTGGGGGACACAGCGGAGGACAAAGCGGGATATAGAAGGACACAGTGGAACACAGCGGGGTACACAGGCCGACAAAGCAGGACACAGCGGGACACAGCGGGAAACAGCAGGACACAGCGGGGGACACACCGGGACACAGCGGTGGTCACAGCAAGAACAGAGCGGGACACAGGAGGACACAGCGGGGACACAGCGGGGACACAACGGGGTACACAGTGGGACACAGCGGGGGACACAGCAAGGACACAGCGGGGACATAGGGGGACACTGCGGGACACAGTGGAACACAGCGGGGTACACAGGCCGACAAAGCAGGACACAGCGGGACACAGCGGGAAACAGCAGGACACAGCGGGGGACACACCGGGACACAGCGGTGGTCACAGCAAGAACAGAGCGGGACACAGGAGGACACAGCGGGGACACAGCGGGGACACAACGGGGGACACAGTGGGACACAGCGGGGGACACAGCAAGGACACAGCGGGGACATAGGGGGACACTGCGGGACACAGTGGAACACAGCGGGGACACAGAGGGACATAGCAGTTACACAGCGAGGACACACCAGAGACACAGCAGGACCCAGCGGGGACACAGCGGGACACAGCGGGGGACACAGATGTGGACACAGTAGAACACAGCGGGACACAGCGCGACACAGCGGGACACAGCGGGGACACAGCGAGGACACAGTGGGACTAGGCGGGGAACACAGCGGGGGACACAGCGGGACACAGCAGGACACAGCGGGGGACACAGCATGGACACAGCAAGTCACAGCGGGGAAATAGTGGGGGACACATTGGGGGACACAGCGGGATACAGAAGGACACAGCGAGGACACAGCGGGACACAGGAGGACACAGCGGGGACACAGCGGGGAAACAGCGGGGGATACAGTGGGACACTGCGGGGACACAGAGGGACTTAGCGGTTACACAGTGAGGACACACCAGGGACACAGCGGGACACAGCGGGACCCAGCGGGACCCACCGGGGACACAGCGGGACACAGTGGGGGACACAGCAGGGGACACAGCGGGGGACAGCGGAGACACTGAGGGACACAGCAGGAAACAGCGGGGAAACAGCAAGGACACAACGGGACACAGCGGGACACAGCGAGGGACACAGCAGGGGACACAGCGGGACACAGCGGGGGACACAGCGGGACACAGCGGGACACAGCGGGGACAAAGCGCGGGACAAAGCGGGGACACAGCGGGACAAAACGGGACATAGATGGACACAGCGGGGACACAGCAGGGGACACAGCGGGGGACAGCAGGGACACAGCCGGACACAAAAGGACACAGCGAGAAACAGCGGGGACACAGCGAGGACACAGCGGGACACAGCGGGACACACCGGGGACACAGCGAGGACACAGGGGGACACAGCAGCGACACAGCGGAACACAGCGGGGGACACAGCGGGACACAGCGGGGACACAGCGGGGGACAGAGTGGACACACCGGTGGACAACGGGGACACAGCAGGACAGCGCGGGGGTCACATTGGGAAACAGCGGAGACACAGGAGGACACAGGGGGCTACACAGAGGGATACAGCGGGACACAACGGGACAGAGCGGGAACACAGCGGGGAAAAAGCGGGGGGCACAGTGGGGGACACAGCGGTAAACAGCGGGGGACACAGCGGGACTCAGCTGGGGACACATCAAAGGACACAGCGGGTGACACAGCGGGGAAACCAGCGGGAAACAGCGGGGGACACAGCGAGGACACAGCAGGACACAGCGGGAGACACAGCAGACACAGCGGGGTACACAGAGGCAAACACAGCGGTACACATCGGGACACAGCGGGGACCCAGCGGAACACAGCGGGACACAGCGGGGACACAGCAGGACACAGCGTGGACACAGCGGGGACAAACCGGGGACACAGCGGGGGACACAGTGGGACCCAGCGGGGACACTGAGGGACTCAGCGGTTACACAGCGAGGACACACCAGGGACACAGCGGGACACAGCGGAGACAAAGCCGGGACATAGTGAGAC
>NW_012285059.1:0-1490 GCF_000151885.1 Dipodomys ordii | reverse complement strand
TTGGGGACACATCAAAGGACACAGCGGATGACACAGCGGGAGAAACAGCGGGAAACATCGGGGGACACAGCGAGGACACAGCAGGACACAGCGGGGTACACAGACGCAGACAAAGCATTACACATCTGGACACAGCGGGGACACAGCGGGACACAGCGCGGACACAGCGGGACACAGCGGGACACAGCGGGGACACAGAGGGACACAGCGGGACACAGCGGGGACACAGCGGGACACAGCGGGGACACAGCGGTGACACAGCCGGGACACAGAGCGGGACACAGTGGGACACAGCGGGGACACAGAGGGACTCAGCGGTTACACAGCGAGGACACACCAGGGACACAGCGGGACACAGCGGAGACAAAGCGGGGACACAGTGAGACACAGGGAGGACACAGCGGGACACAGCGGAGGACACAGCAGGGGACAGCGGTGACACACCGGCGGACAGCGGGGACACAGCGGGACACAGCGTGGGCCACAGATCTGCACACAGCGGGAGAGAGTGGAACACAGCAGGGACAGAGCGGGGACACAGCGGGGGACCCAGCGAGGACACAGCGTGACACATGGGGACACAGCGGGACACAGCGGGGGACCCAGCGAGGACAGAGCGGGACACAAATGGGGACACAGCAAGGACACAGTGGGACACAGTGGGAAAGAGTGGGACACAGTCAGGGGACACAGTGTGGACACCGCGGGACACAGCCGGGACACATCGGGAGACACAGCAGGAAACTGCAGGGTACACAGTGGGACACAGCGGGGGACACAGCGAGCACACAGCGGGACACAGCGGGGGACACAGCAGGGGACACAGCGGGACAAAGCAGGGATCACAGCGGGACACAGCAGGACACAGAGGGGACACAGCAGGGGACTAAGTGGGGACACAGCGGGACACAGCGGGACAAAATGGGACACAGCTGGACACAGCGGGGACACAGCAGCGGACACAGCGGGGGACAGCGGGGACACAGCCGGACACAGCGAGGTCACAACGGGACACAGCGAAGACACAGCGGGACCCAGAGGGGACACAGCGGGGGACAGCAGGGAGACACAGCGGAGACACAGCGGGGACACAGCGGAACACAGTGGGGACACAGCCAGGGACAGCAGGGAGACACAGCGGGGACACAGCGGGGACATATCGGTACACAGCGGGACACAGCCGGTACACAGCAATACACAGCGGGACACAGCGGGGACACAGCGGGACACAGCGGGACACAGCGGGGACACAGCAAGTACACAGCAGGACACAGCCGGACACAGCAGGACACAGAGGGGAACAAAGCGGGGGACACAGCAGGACAGAGCGGGACACAGTGGGGTACACAGTGGGAAACATCGGGGATACAGCAGGGACACAGCAGGACAAAATGGGGGACAGAGCAGGATATACCGTGGGACACAGCGGGACACAGTAGGGACACAGCGGGACACAGTGGGGACACAGCGGGACAGAGCGGGGAACATGA
>NW_012285058.1:0-2809 GCF_000151885.1 Dipodomys ordii | reverse complement strand
CGGTTACACAGCGAGGACACAACAGGGACACAGCGGGACACAGTTAGTGGACACAGCGGGACCCAGCGGGACCCAGCGGGGACAAGCAGGGACACAGCGGGACACAGCAGGGGACACAGAGGGGACAGAGCGGGGGACAGCGGGGACACAGAAGGACACAGCAGGACAAAGCGGGGACACAGCAAGGACACAACGGGACACAGCGGGACACAGTGGGGTACACAGCAGGGGACACAGCGGGACACAGCTGGGACACAGCGGGACACAGCGGGGACAAAGCGGGGGACAAAGAGGGGACACAGTGGGACACAGCGGGACAAAAGGGGACACAGCTGGACACAGCGGAGACACAGCAGGCGACACAGCGGGGGACAGCGGGGACACAGCCGGTCACAGCAGGACACAGCGGCAACAGCCAGGACACAGCGAGGACACAGCGGGACACAGCGGGACACAGAGGGGACACAGCGGGAGACAGCAGGGAGACACAGCGGGGACACAGCAGGGACACAGCGGAACAGAGTGGGGACACAGCGGGGGACAGCAGGGAGACACAGCGGGGACAAAGCGGGGACACATCGGTACACAGCGGGACACAGGGGGTACACAGCAGGACACAGGAGGACACAACGGGAAACACAACCGGACACAGCGGGGGACACAACGGGACACAGCGGGGGACACAGCGGGACAAAGCGGGACACAGTGGGGACAGAGTGGGATACAGCAGGGACACAGCGGGGGACACAGCAGGGACACAGCGGGGACACAGCGGGACACAGCGGGGACACAGCGGGGACACAGCAGGACACAGCAGCGACACAGCTGAACACAGCGGGGGACACAGCGGGCCACAGCCTGGGACAGAGCGGGACACAGCGTGGACACAGCGGAACACAGCGAGACACAGCATTGACAAAGCGGCGACACAGCGGGACACAATGGGGACACATCGGGACATCGCGGGGACAAAGTGAGGACAGAGCGGAACACAGAGGTACACAGCGAGGGACACAGCGGGGGACAGTGGGGACAAACCGGGGAACAACGGGGACACAGAGGGACACAGCTGAGACACAGCGAGGACACAGCGGGACACAGCGGGGACACAGCGAGTACACAGTGGGACACAGCCGGACACAGCAGGACACAGCAGGACACAGAGGGGAACACAGCGGGGGACACAGAGGGACACAGCAGGACACAGCGGGGTACAAAGTGGGAAACATCGGGGATACAGCAGGGACACAGGGGGACACAGCGGGGGACAGATCAGGATATAGCAGGGGACACAGCGGGACACAGCGGGGACACAGTGAGACAGAGCGGGGAACACAGCGGGATATAGCAGGGGACACAACGAGGACAAAGCGGTACACATCGGGACACAGCGGGGCCACAGCGGGACACAGGGGGCCACAGCGGGACACAGCGGTACACAGCTGGGACAGCGAGGACACAGCGGGGAAACAGCGGGGGACACAGTAGTTCACTGCGGGGACACAGAGGGACTTAGCGGTTACACAGTGAGGACACACCAGGGACACAGCGGGACACAGGGGGGACACAGAGGGGACACAGCGGGACACAGCGGGACCCAACGGGGACACAGCGGGGACACAGCGGGACAGCGGGGGACACAGCGGGACACAGCAGGACACAGCGGGGACACAGCAGGACACAGCGGGGACACAGCGGGGACAGAGCGGGACACATAGGTACACAGCGGGGACACAGAGAGACTCAGCATTTACACAGTGAGGACACACCTGGGACACAGCGGGACACAGCGGAGACAAAGCGGGGACACAGTGAGACACAGCGAGGGCACAGCGGGACACAGCGTGGGATACAGCGGGGGACAGCGGTGAGACACCTGCGGACAGCGGGGACACAGCGGGACAGAGCGGGACACAGCGGGGTACACAGTGGGACACATCGGGGATACAGCAGGGACACAGCGGGACACAGCGGGGTACAGAGCAGGATATAGCGGGGAACACAGCGGGACACAGCGTGACAAAGCGGGGAACACAGCGGGATATAGCAGGGGACACAACGAGGACAAAGCGGGACACAGAGGGACACAGCAGGGGACACAGCAAGGTCACAGTGGGACACAGCGGGACACAGTGGGGGACACATCAGGGGACACAGCAAGAAACAGCGGGGACACAGCGGGACATCGCGGGGACAAAGCTGGGACAGAGCGGGACACAGAGGTACACAGCGAGGGACACAGTGGGGGACAGTGGGGACAAACCGGGGAACAACAGGGACACACCGGGACACAGAGCCGCACACAGCAGGAGAGAGTGGAACACAGCAGGGACACAGCGGGGACACAGCAGGACATCGCGGGGACAAAGAGAGGACAGAGCGGGACACAGAGGTACACAGCGAGGGACACAGCGGGGGACAGTGGGGACAAACCAGGGAACAACGGGGACACAGCGGGACACAGCTGGGACACAGCGAGGACACAGCGGGACACAGCGGGGAAACAGCGAGTACACAGCGGGACACAGACGGACACAGCAGGACACAGAGGGGAACACAGCGGGGGAC
The DNA here is from genome assembly GCF_000151885.1 of Dipodomys ordii. Lineage (NCBI taxonomy): Eukaryota > Metazoa > Chordata > Mammalia > Rodentia > Heteromyidae > Dipodomys > Dipodomys ordii. The sequence continues at coordinate 241 of NW_012285058.1, read as the reverse complement.
ACAGCGGGACAGAGCGGGACACAGCGGGGTACACAGTGGGACACATCGGGGATACAGCAGGGACACAGCGAGACACAGCCGGGGGCCAGAGCAGGATATAGCGGGGGACACAGCGGGACACAGCTGGGACACAGCGGGACACAGCGGGACACAGAGGGGACAAAGCAGGGGACAAAGCAGGGACACAGCGGGACAAAACGGGACACAGCCGGACACAGCAAGGACACAGCGGGACACAGCG
>NW_012285057.1:0-2670 GCF_000151885.1 Dipodomys ordii | reverse complement strand
CAGCGAGGACACAGCAGGGATACAGCTGTGAAACAGTGGGGGACACATTGGGAGACAGCGGGGACACAGCAGGGACACTGCAGGACACAGCGGGTCACAGCGGGGAAATAGTGGGGGACACAGCGGAGGACACAGCGGGATAAAGAAGGACACAGCGAGGACACAGCGGGGACATAGGGTGACACTGCGGGACACAGTGGGACACAGCGGAGACACAGAGGGACATAGAGGTTACACAGCCAGGACACACCAGGGACACAGCGGAACACAGCGGGGACACAGCGGGGACACAGCGGGACCCAGCGGGACCCAGTGGGGACACAGCCGGGACACAGCGGGGGACACAGAGGCGGACACAGCACGACACAGCGGGACACAGCGGGAGACAGCGGGACACAGCGGGGACACAGCGAGGACACAGCGGGACACAGCGGGACACAGCGGGGAACACAGCAGGGGAAACAGCGGGACACAGCTGGGGACACAGCATGGACACAGCGGGTCACAGTGGGGAAATAGTGGGGAACACAGCTGGGGACACAGCGGGATACAGAAGGACACAGCGAGGACACAGCGGGACACAGGAGGACACAGTGGGGACACAGCTGGGACACAGCGGGGGACACAGTGGGACACAGCGGGGACACAGAGGGACTCAGCGGTTACACAGCGAGGACAAACCAGGGACACAGTGGGACACAACGGACACACAGCGGGGAAATAGTGGGGGACACAGCGGAGGACAAAGCGGGATATAGAAGGACACAGTGGAACACAGCGGGGTACACAGGCCGACAAAGCAGGACACAGCGGGACACAGCGGGAAACAGCAGGACACAGCGGGGCACACACCGGCACACAGCGGTGGTCACAGCAAGAACAGAGCGGGACACAGGGGGACACAACGGGGGACACAGTGGGACACAGCGGGGGACACAGCAAGGACACAGCGGGGACATAGGGGGACACTGCGGGACACAGTGGAACACAGCGGGGACACAGCGGGGAAACAGCGGGGGATACAGTGGGACACTGCGGGGACACAGAGGGACTTAGCGGTTACACAGTGAGGACACACCAGGGACACAGCGGGAACCAGCGGGACCCAGCGAGGACACAGCGGGGACACAGCGAGACATAGTGGGGGACACAGCAGGAGACACAGCGGGGGACAACGGGGACACAGAGGGACACAGCAGGAAACAGCGGGGACACACCAAGGACACAACGGGACACAGCGGGACACAGCGGGCGACACAGCAGGGGACACAGCGGGACACAGTGGGGGACACAGCGGGACACAGCGGGACACAGCGGGGACAAAGCGGGAAACAGCGGGGGACACAGAAAGGACACAGCGGGACACAAATGGGGACACAGCAAGGACACAGCGGGACACAGCGTGAAAGAGAGGGACACAGCTGGGGACACACCCGGGGACACAGCGGGACACAGCAGGGGACACAGCGGGGACACACAGGGGACAGCAGGCACACAGCGGGACACAGCGGAACACAGCAGGACACAGCGGGACACAGCGGGGAACACAGCGGGGGACACAGCGGGACACAGCGGGACACAGCGGGGGACACAGCATGGACACAGCGGGTCACAGTGGGGAAATAGTGGGGGACACAGCGGGGGACACAGCGGGATACAGAAGGACACAGCGAGGACACAGCGGGACACAGGAGGACACAGCAGGGATACAGCTGTGAAACAGCGGGGGACACATTGGGAGACAGCGGGGACACAGCAGGGACACTGCAGGACACAGCGGATCACAGCGGGGAAATAGTGGGGGACACAGCGGAGGACACAGCGGGATAAAGAAGGACACAGCGAGGACACAGCGGGGACATAGGGTGACACTGCGGGACACAGTGGGACACAGCGGGGACACAGAGGGACATAGAGTTTACACAGCCAGGACACACCAGGGACACAGCGGAACACAGCGGGGACACAGCGGGGACACAGAGGGACCCAGCGGGACCCAGCGGGGACACAGCGGGGACACAGCGGGGGACACAGAGGCGGACAAAGCACGACACAGCGGGACACAGCGGGAGACAGCGGGACACAGCGAGGACACAGCGAGGACACAGCGGGACACAGCGGGACACAGCGGGGAACACAGCGGGGGAAACAGCGGGACACAGCTGGGGACACAGCATGGACACAGCGGGTCACAGTGCGGAAATAGTGGGGGACACAGCGGGGGACACAGCGGGATACAGAAGGACACAGCGAGGACACAGCGGGACACAGGAGGACACAGCGGGGACACAGCTTGGACACAGCGGGGGACACATTGGGACACAGCGGGGACACAGAAGGACTCAGCGGTTACACAGCGATGACAAACCAGGCACACAGTGGGACACAACGGACACACAGCGGGGAAATCGTGGGGGACACAGCAGAGGACAAAGCGGGATATAGAAGGACACAGTGGAACACAGCGGGGTACACAGGCCGAAAAAGCATGACACAGCGGGACACAGCGGGAAACAGCAGGACACAGCGGGGACACATCGGGACACAGCGGGGGTCACAGCAAGAACAGAGCGGGACACAGGAGGACACAGCGGGGTCACAGTTTGGAACACAACGGGGGACATAGTGGGACACATCGGGTGACACTGCAAGGACACAGCTGGGGATATA
>NW_012285056.1:0-1322 GCF_000151885.1 Dipodomys ordii | reverse complement strand
AAGCGGTACCCAGCGGGGACAAGCAGGGACACAGCGGGACACAGCAGGGGACAAAGCAGGGGACAGAGCGGGGGACAGCGGGGACACAGAAGGACACAGCAGGACAAAGCGGGGACACAGCAAGGACACAACGGGACACAGCGGGACACAGTGGGGGACACAGCAGGGGACACAGCGGGACACAGCTGGGACACAGCGGGACACAGCGGGGACAAAGCAGGGGACAAAGCGGGGACACAGTGGGACACAGCGGGACAAAAGGGGACACAGCTGGACACAGCGGAGACACAGCAGGGGACACAGCGGGGGACAGCGGGGACACAGCCGGTCACAGCAGGACACAGCGGCAACAGCCAGGACACAGCGAGGACACAGCGGGACACAGCGGGACACAGAGGGGACACAGCGGGAGACAGCAGGGAGACACAGCGGGGACACAGCAGGGACACAGCGGAACAGAGTGGGGACACAGCGGGGGACAGCAGGGAGACACAGCGGGGACAAAGCGGGGACACATCGGTACACAGCGGGACACAGGGGGTACACAGTAGGACACAGGAGGACACAACGGGAAACACAACCGGACACAGCGGGGGACACAACGGGACACAGCGGGGGACACAGCGGGACAAAGCGGGACACAGTGGGGACAGAGTGGGATACAGCAGGGACACAGCGGGGGACACAGCAGGGACACAGCGGGGACACAGCGGGACACAGCGGGGACACAGCGGGGACACTGCAGGACACAGCAGCGACACAGCTGAACACAGCGGGGGACACAGCGGGCCACAGCCTGGGACAGAGCGGGACACAGCGTGGACACAGCGGAACACAGCGAGACACAGCATTGACAAAGCGGCGACACAGCGGGACACAATGGGGACACATCGGGACATCGCGGGGACAAAGTGAGGACAGAGCGGAACACAGAGGTACACAGCGAGGGACACAGCGGGGGACAGTGGGGACAAACCGGGGAACAACGGGGACACAGCGGGACACAGGTGGGACACAGCGAGGACACAGCGGGTCACAGAGGGGACACAGCGAGTACACAGTGGGACACAGCCGGACAGAGCAGGACACAGAGGGGAACACAGCGGGGGACACAGAGGGACACAGCGGGACACAGCGGGGTACAAAGTGGGAAACATCGGGGATACAGCAGGGACACAGGGGGACACAGCGGGGGACAGATCAGGGATATAGCGGGGGACACAGCGGGGACACAGCGGGGGACACAGTGGGGACAGAGCGGGGGAACACAGCGGGGATATAGCACGGGGACACAACGAGGACAAAGCGGTACACATCGGGGA
>NW_012285055.1:0-2293 GCF_000151885.1 Dipodomys ordii | reverse complement strand
CATTTTCGTATCAGGGTGACTATGTGATTTTGGTCCTGGTCTCCCGTTGTTATCTTTTGTTTCATAGTAGGGATCACCAGGGACCTATCAGAACTCATTGGGGGACACAGCGGGACACAGCCTGGGACAGAGCAGGACACAGTGTGGACACAGCGGGGGACACAGCGGGGACACAGCGGGACACACCGGGGACACAGCGAGGACACAGGGGGACACAGCAGCAACACAGCGGAACAGAGCGGGGGACACAGCGGGACACAGCCTGGGACAGAGCGGGACACAGCGTGGACACAGCGGGACACAGCGAGACACAGCAGTGACAAAGCGGCAACACAGTGGGACACAGCGGGGACACAGCGGGGGACAGAGGGGACACACCGGTGGACAACGGGGACACAGCAGGACAGCGCGGGGGTCACATTGGGAAACAGCGGAGACACAGGGGGACACAGGGGGCGACACAGAGAGATACAGCGGGACACAGCGGGACAAAGCGGGAACACAGCGGGGACAAAGCGGGGGGCACAGTGGGGGACACAGCAGTAAACAGCGGGGGACACAGCGGGACTCAGCTGGGGACACATCAAAGGACACAGCGGGTGACACAGCGGGGAAACCAGCGGGAAACAGCGGGGGACACAGCGAGGACACAGCAGGACACAGCGGGAGACACAGCAGACACAGCGGGGTACACAGAGGCAAACACAGCGGTACACATCGGGACACAGCGGGGACCCAGCGGGACACAGCGGGACACAGCGGGGACACAGCAGGACACAGCGTGGACACAGCGGGGACACAGCGGGGAACACAGTGGGACACAGCGGGGACACAGAGGGACACAGCGGGACACAGCGGGACACAGCGGGGACACAGCGGGGGACACAGTGGGACCCAGCGGGGACACAGAGGGACTCAGCGGTTACACAGCGAGGACACACCAAGGACACAGCGGGACACAGCGGAGACAAAGCCGGGACACAGTGAGACACAGCGAGGACACAGCGGGACACAGCGGAGGACACAGAGGGGGACAGCGGGGACACACATGCATACAGCGGGGACACAGCGGGACACAGCGGGGGACACAGCGGGACACAGTTTGGGACACAGCAGGGACACAGCAGGGACACAGCGGGTCACAGCGGGGACACAGTGTGGGACACAGCGAGGACACAGCGGGACACAGAGGGATACACAGAGAGGACACAGCATGACACATGGGGACACAGCGGGAAACAGCGGGGGACACAGAAAGGACACAGCGGGACACAAATGGGGACACAGCAAGGACACAGCAGGACACAGCGTGAAAGAGAGGGACACAGCTGGGGACACACCCGGGGACACAGCGGGACACAGCAGGGGACACAGCGGGGACACACAGGGGACAGCAGGCACACAGCGGGACACAGCGGAACACAGCAGGACACAGCGGGACACAGCGGGGAACACAGCGGGGGACACAGCGGGACACAGCGGGACACAGCGGAGGACACAGCATGGACACAGCGGGTCACAGTGGGGAAATAGCGGGGGACACAGCGGGACACAGAAGGACACACAGGGGACACAGCAGGGACACAGCGGGGGACACAGTGGTACACAGCGGGGACACAGAGGGACTCAGCGGTTACACAGCGAGGACACACCAGGGACACAGCAGGACACAGCGGAGACACAGCGGGGACACAGCGGGACACAGGGAGGACACAGCGGGACACAGCGGGGGATACAGCGGGGGACAGAGGTGACACTCGGCGGACAGCGGGACACAGCGGGGACACAGAGGGACTCAGCGGTTACACAGCGAGGACACACCAGGGACACAGCTGGACACAGCGGGACGCAGTGGGGACACAGCGGGACACAGCGGGACAAATCGGGGGACACAGCAGGACACTGCAGGGTACACAGCGGACACAGCTGGACACAAAGGAACAAAGCAGGGACACAGCGGGGGACAAGGCGGGACACAGCGAGGACACAGTGGGACACAGGAGGACACAGCGGGACATAGCGGGGACACAGCAGGGGACACAGCAGGACACAGAGGGGACACAGAGGGACTCAGCGGTTACACAGCGAGGATACAGCAGGGGCACAGCGGGGGACACAGCAGGATACAGAAGGACACAGCGAGGACACAGCGGGACACAGGAGGACACAGCGGGGACACAGCAGGGACACAGCGGGGGACACAGTGGGACACAGCGGGCACACAGAGGGACTCAGCGGTTACACAGCGAAGACTCACCAGGGACACAGCGGGACACAGCAGAGACACAGCAGG
>NW_012285054.1:0-2595 GCF_000151885.1 Dipodomys ordii | reverse complement strand
CGGGACACAGCGGGGACACAGCAGGAAACAGCAGGGACACAGCAGGACACAGCGAGACACAGCAGGACACAGCGGGGACACAGCAAGGACACAACGGGACACAGCGGGACACAGCGGGGGACACTTCAGGGGACACAGCGGGACACAGTGGGGACACAGCGGGACACATCGGGCGACACAGCAGGACACTGCGGGGTACACAGCGGGACACAGCAGGACACAAAGGGACACAGCAGGGACACAGCGGGGGACACAGCGGGACATCGCAGGAACAAAGCGAGGACAGAGCGGGACACAGAGGTACACAGCGAGGGACACAGTGGGGGACAGTGGGGACAAACCGGGGCACAACAGGGACAGAGCGGGACACAGCTGGGACACAGCGGGACACAGCGGGGGACACAGCGGGACACAGAGGGGACAAAGCAGGGGACAAAGCGGTGACACAGCGGGACACAGTGGGGGACACAGCGGTAAACAGCGGGGGACACAGCGAGACTCAGCGGGGGACACAGCAAAGAACACAGCGGGACACAGCGGGGGACACAGGGGAACACAGCGGGACACAGCCGGACACAGCTGGGGACACAGCAGATGACACAGGGGGAAAACAGCAGGAAAAAGCGGGGGACACAGAGAGGACACAGCAGGACACAGCAGGGGATACAGCAGGACACAGCGGGGTACACAGAGGCAGACACAGCGGTACACATCGGGACACAGCGGGGACACAGCGGGGACACATCGGGCCACTGCGGGAAACAGCGGGGACACAGCGGGAAACAGCGGGACACAGCGGGGGACACATCAGGGGAGAGCAGGCACACAGCGGGATACAGCAGGACACTGCGGGACACAGCAGGTCACAGCGGGGAAATAGTGGGGGACACAGCGGGGGACACAGCGGGATACAGAAGGATACAGCGAGGACACAGCGGGACACAGGAGGACATAGGAGGGACACAGCGGGGACACAGCGGGGGACACAGTGGGACACAGCGGGGACACAGAGGGACTCAGCGATTACACAGCGAGGAAACACCAGGGACACAGCGGGACACAGCGGAGACACAGCAGGGACACAGTGAGACACAGCGAGGACACAGCGGGACACAGCGTGGGATACAGCGGGGGACAGCGGTGACACACCGGCGGACAGCGGGGACACAGCGGGACACAGCAGGACACATCGGGGGACACAGCGGGACACAGTGAGGGACCCAGCGGGGGACACAGTGGGACACAGCGGGGGACACAGCGAGGACACAGTGGGACACAGCAGGGGACACAGCGGGAGACAGCGGGGACACATATGCGGACATCGGGGACAAAACGGGACACATTGGGGGACATCGGGGACACAGCGGGACACAGCGGGACACAGCGGGGACACAGCAGGGACACAGGGGGTCACAGCCAGGACACAGTTGGGGACACATCGAGGACACAGCGGGACACAGAGGATACACAGAGAGGACACAGCATGACACATGGGGACACAGCAGACACAGCGGGGGACCCAGCGAGGACACAGCGGGACACAAATGGGGACACAGCAAGGACACAGCGGGACACAGAGGGAAAGAGTGGATACAGACGGGGACACAGCCGGGGACACAGCGGGACACAGCAGGGGACACAGCGGGGAAACAGCGGGACACAGTGGGGACACAGAGGGGAACAAAGGGGGCACAAAACGGGACACAGTGGGACACAGCGGGGTACACAGCGGGACACAGCAGGGACACAGCAGGGGCAGAGTGGGAAACAGTGGGACACAGCGGGGGACAAACCGGGATACAGGGGGACACAGAAGGGGACACAGCGGAGGACACAGCGGGACACAGCAGGGGACACAGCGGGGACACAGCGGGACACAGCGGGGACACAGCAGGGGACACAGCGGGGGACAGCCGGGACACAGCCTGACACAGCAGGACACAGCGGGATACAGCGGGGACACAGCGAGGACACAGCAGGACACAGCAAAGACACAGCGGGACACAGAGGGGACACAGCGGGGGACAGCAGGGAGATACAGCGGCCACACAGCTGGGACACATCGGTACACAGCGGGACACAGCCGGTACACAGCAATACACAGCGGGACACAGCGGGAAACACAACCGGACACAGCGGGGGACACAGCGGGACACAGCGGGGGACACAGCGGGACACAGCGGGACACAGTGGGGACACAGCGGGTCACAGCGGGGACACAGCGGTGGACACAACGGGGCAAAAAGTCATACACCACGGGATACAGTGGAACATAGCGGGGACACAGCGGGGGACACAGCGGGTGACACAGCGGGGGATACAGCGGGTGAGCGGTGACACAGCTGGGGACAGCGGGGTCACACCGGGAAAGAGCGGGGGACAGCGGGGACACAGGGGGGACACAGCGAGACACAGCGGGGGACACAGGGGGGACACAGCGGTACACAGCGGGACAAAAGGGGACACAGCGGGACACAGAGGGGGATACAGCGGGGGACAGCGGGGACACCACTGGTTACAGCAGGGACACAGCGGGACACAGCGGAGGACAGCGGGGACACAGCAGGACACAGCGGGGACACACCGGGGACTGAT
>NW_012285053.1:0-4638 GCF_000151885.1 Dipodomys ordii | reverse complement strand
GGACACAGCCGGGGACACAGCTGGACACAGCGGGGCACAGTGGAGGACAAAGCAGGGGACACAACTGTACACAGCGGGACACAGCGGGGAAACATCGGAGACACAGCGCGGGACACAGCGGGGAAACAGCGGGACACAGTGGGGGACACAGCGGGGACACAGCAGGGACACAGCCGGACACAGCGGGACATAGGGTGACACAGGGGCGACACAGTGGGACACAAGGCGGACACAGAGGGACACAATGGGGGACACAGCGGGGACACAGTGGGACACAGCGGGGACACAGCGAGGGACACAGCGGGACACAGCGAGGACACAGGGGGACACAGCGGAATGCAGCGGGACACAGCAGGGACACAGCAGGACACAGCGGGGGACACAGCGGGGGACACAGCGGGACACAGAGGGGGACACAGCAGGACGCAGCGGGGGACAACTGAGGACACAGTGGGACACAGTGGGACCAAGCAGGGACACAGCGGGGACACAGCGGGGGACACAGTGGGGGACACAGCGGGACAAAGCGGGGGACACAGCGGAGGACACAGTGGGGACACAGCGAGGACAAAGCGGGACACAGCGGGAAACAGCGGAGACAGCGCTGGACACAACGGGGTACACAGCGGGACACTGTGGGGACACAGCGAGGACACAGCGGGACACAGTGGGACACAGCAGACACAGCACGACACAGCGGGACACAGCGGGGAACACAGCGGGACACAGCGTGTCACAGCGGAGGACACAGTGGGACACAGCGGGGACACAGCTGGACACAGCGGGACATAGGGGGACACAGCGGGGACACAGCGAGGGACATAGCGGTACACAGCGGGGACACAGAGGGGGACAAAGCGGGACGCAGCGGGGGACAAGGTAGGACACAGCAGGACACAGCGGGGGACTCAGCTGGGGACACAGCGGACACAGCGGGGGACAAGCGAGGACACAGTGGGACACAGAGGGACCAAGCAGGGACACAGCGGGGACATAGCGGGGGACACAGTGGGGGTCACAGCGGGACAAAGCGGGGGACCTAGCGGAGGACACAGCGGGGACACAGCAAGGACACAGCGGGACACAGCGGGAAACAGCGGAGACAGAGCTGGACACAAAGGGGTACACAGCGGGACACTGTGGGGACACAGCGAGGACACACCGGGACACAGTGGGACACAGCGGGACACAGCAGGACACAGCGGGGACAAAGCGGGGAAACAGCGGGGCACAGCGGGGGACACTGTGGGGACACAGTGGGACACCACGGGGGACACAGCGGGACACAGCTGGACACAGCGGGGGACACAGTGGGTACACAGCGAGGGACACTGCGGGGGATACAGCGGGACACAGAGGGACACAGCCTGGACACAGCATTGACACATCTGGGGACACAGCGAGGACACAGCGGGAGACACAGCGGGGACACAGTGGGGGACACAGCGGGGGACACAGTGGGGAACACAGCGGGAAATAGCGGGGACACAGCAGGGGACAGAGCTGGGGACACAGCTGGACACAGCGGGGCACAGCGGAGGACAAAGCAGGGGACACAACGGTACACAGCGGGACACAGCGGGGAAACATGGGAGACACAGAGGGACACAGCGGAGGACAGTGGGGACAAAGCAGGTCACAGCGGGACACAGCGGGGGACACAGCCGGACACAGCCGGGACAGAGCGTGACACAGCAGGACACAGCGGGACACAGTGGCGGACATAGCGGTGGACACAGCGGGACACAGTGGGGGACACATCGGGGAATACAGCGGGAACACAGTGAGGACACAGCGGGGGACACAGCGGGGACACATCAGGACACAGCGGGGAACACAGCGGGACACAGCTGGGTACACAGCGGGACACAGCGCGGGACACAGCAGAGGACACAGCGGGACACAGCGGGACACAGCGCGGGACACAGCAGGACACAGCGGGGGACACAGCGGGACACACTGGAAGACACAGTGGGGGAAAAAGCTGGACACAGCAGAGGACACAGCGGGGGACACAGCTGGACACAGCGGGACATAGGGGGACACAGCGGGGACACAGCGGGACACAGTGCGGACACAGAGGGACACAACGGGGACACAGCGGGACACAGCCGGGCCACAGCGGGGGACACAGCGGGGAACACATTGGGACATAGCGGGACACAGCAGGGGACTGCGGGGACTCAGCGGGACACAGCGGGGACACAGCAGGGACTCATCGGATGACACAGCTGGAGACAAAGCATGACACCATGGGACACAGGGGGACACAGCAGGACAAAGCTGGACACAGCGGGGGGACACAGCGGGGACACAGCAGGGAAACAGCGGGACACAGCGGGGGACACTGCGGGGACACAGCGGGACACAGCGGGAACACAGCGGGACACAGCTGGACACAGCGGGGGACACAGTGGGGACACAGCGGGGGACACTGCGGGGGACACAGCGGGACACAGAGGGACACAGCCGGGACACAGCATTGACACATCGGTGCGACGGACCAGCTCGGCCGGAGCACTGGGACCGACGGGACAGGGATCTCAGGATAGGTGGGCAAAGGAGTCGGTGAAGTGACAAACAGACACAGACTCAAAAGAGTTACATCTGAGTGTATCTTTATTGAGGAGAATTAACATTTTTATACAGTGTGTGATTGTGACATAGATTCTTTGTTTATTTAAGCACGTAATCAATTTTTTTAAAGGCAAAGCATTGATGAATTACATGAAAATTAATGACTATCCCACCAACTGTTTAAGCTAAGTGGTGCGAAACAAGTCTAGCATATTGTTTAATAGAATACGTCATCTATTCAACTTTTTTATGTTTAATAATTAACAAACCTAAAACAGGGCTGTACTTACATTGTACTCTTTTTAATTTTATTTTTATCCAACTAACTTCATCTTTATAAGCTCCTGTATAAGGAAATGGTTATTGGTTGGTTCAGGACATATGTTACTAACTTTATATTTTGTGTGAAAACACCATCTATTCCCTATAACGTAAGTTGGACTAAACTTAATCATAACTGTTGGGAGAATCTTTCTTTTTCTTTTATAATCAGAGGGCCCTTCTTTTTAGAACTCTCTGAACTACTGGGATAACTCTTTCTAACTTAGTTTAATTCATTGATTTTATCTGTTGGACATATCTGGAAATTTTAAGTCTCTATATTTACTATGCGTGAGCTGCAAAACTGCTTGTGAAGTTGTAGGAGTTTCTGGAGGCAACGTAACATCAGATGATAGATTGATTGGGGCATTGCCCACATTTGATCTTTGGTCTTAGTCTTTATTACTTAGAGAAGCCGTCTCTATTGGACTGGAAAAAATACAACATGCTCTGTTCGTGGATCAATAGAAAAATAGCCAAAACGAGAATAAAGGCAATGAATGTACAGCCAAGAATAATATAGTAAGAATAAAGGTAGAGGCTATAAAGGTGCAGCCAAGTGTTTGGGAAGCCTTGAACCAACACCCCCTTCCTGGGGGCATGTTTCCTTGAAGCTCTTTGTCCAACACAATCTCTCACGCAGAGCAGAAGGTGGGGTGGCACCCACTGGTCACAGAAAGGTGTCCACTCAGCTGGAAATACCAGGAACCACTGGAAGTGCAGAAACTTAAGCGTTTGACCTTGTTTCTCTGGCCAGAGACTATTCATTGAACTTGCAGTCCCTTATTCTGTTGCCAATGTCAAATCAGAAGCCATCTATCCACCACAGGCAGCTTTATGGAAGTGCTCCGCCCTCCTGCGCTGGCCTCTCTTCACTGAACCCAGCTAAGGACTCCTTGCAGACACATCTTCATGGCTGCTTTGCCTGCTGTGATCTCTGCTCCTTTCCAAATGCTTGCTTCGGCAGCTTTCCTCTCCATTGTGCCTCTCGGACTGGGTCCCATGGTGGTTGGATACTGAGCTGCTTGTTAGAGGAGGAAACAAGGGTTGTTGTGTACAATGGCAGGCCTGAACTGGCCTGGAGGCAGGACAGACGCTTTCCCAGGTGGGACTTGTCAGGGCACAGGGCAGGCATCCTGCCACTGGGCCCTGGGTCACTGTGGTGAGCAGCAGTCACACTGGAACTTCTCTTTCTCAGAGAACAACGGGTTAAGTCTGACCAGATTGTCTTTTTTAGGGAATCCAGTTCTCCACCAACTCCTGGGGGATGTCTGGGGCTTGAGTCTATGCCAGACTCCACTCCTGTCCAGAACCTTTCATTCCAAACGTTTCAACCAAGTGTATGTGGCGTGGCACATCGGGGGACACAGCAAGGACACAGCGGGGGACACAGCGGGAACACATTGGGGGACAAAGCGGGGGACACAGCGGGGAACACAGCGGGACACAGCGGGGCACAGCGGAGGACAAAGCAGGGGAGACAACGGTACACAGCGGGACACAGCGGGGAAACATCGGAGACACAGTGCGGGACACAGCGGGGAAACAGCGGGACACAGCGGGCGACACAACGGGGACACAGCGGTGACACAGAAGGACACAGCGGGACATAGGGTGACAAAGCAGGGACACAGCGGGACACAGTGCGGACACAGAGGGACACAACGGGAGACACAGCGGGGACACAGTGGGACACAGCGGTGACACAGCGAGGGACACAGCGGGACACAGCGGGAACAC
>NW_012285052.1:0-2041 GCF_000151885.1 Dipodomys ordii | reverse complement strand
ACAGTGGGGCAGAGTGGGACACAGCGTGGGATACAGCGGGGGACAGCGGTGACACACCGGTGGACAGCGGGGACACAGCGGGACAGAGCAGGACACAGCGGGGTACACAGTGGGACACATCGGGGATACAGCAGGGACACAGCGGGACACAGCGGGGGACAGAGCAGGATATAGCGGGGGACACAGCGGGACACAGCGGGACAGAGCGGGGAACACAGCGGGATATAGCAGGGGACACAACGAGGACAAAGCAGGACACAGAGGGACACAGCAGGGGACACAGCAAGGCCACAGCAGGACACAGAGGGGGACACAGCAGGGGACACAGCTGGACACAGGGGGACACAGCGGGACACAGCGGGGACACAGCAGGGGACACAGCGGGACACAAAGGGGGACCCAGCGTTACACAGCGGAGACACAGCGGGACACAGCGGGGACACAGCAGGGGACACAGCAGGACACAGAGGGGAACAAAGGGGGCACACAGCGGGACACAATGGGGGACACATCGGGACACAGTGGGGACAGAGTGGGACACAGTGGGGACACAACGGGGGACACAGCGGGGACACAGCGGGGACACAGCGGGACACACCAGGGACACAGCGGGGACACAGCGGGACATAGCAGCGACACAGCGGAACACAGCGGGGGACACAGCTGGACACAGCCTGGGACAGAGCGGGACACAGCGTGGACACAGCGGGACACAGCGAGACACAGCAGTGACAAAGCGGTGACACAGCGGGACACATCGGGACACAGCGGGACACACCGGGGGAGAGAGGGGACACACCGGTTGACAACGGGGACACAGCAGGACAGCGCGGGGGTCACAGAGGGAAACAGCGGGGACACAGAGGGACACAGCAGGACAGAGCGGGGACACAGCGGGGACAAAGCGGGGGACACAGTTTGGGACACAGGGGTAAACAGCGGGGAACACAACGGGACTCAGGTGGGGACACATCAAAGGACACAGCGGGTGACACGGGAGAAACAGCGGAAAACAGCGGGGGACACAGCGAGGACACAGCAGGACACAGCGGGAGACACAGCAGGACACAGCGGGGTACACAGAGGCAGACACAGCGGTACACATCGGGACACAGCGGGGACACAGCGGGACACAGTGGGGGACACAGCATGGACACAGCAAGGCACAGTGGGGAAATAGTGGGGGACACAGAGGGGGACACAGCAGGATTCAGAAGGACACAGCGAGGACACAGCGGGACACAAGAGGACACAGCAGTGACAAAGCGGCGACACAGCTGGACACATCGGGACAGCGGGACACAGCGGGGACACAGCGGGGGACAGAGGGGACACACCGGTGGACAACGGGGACACAGCAGGACAGTGCGGGGGTCACAGTGGGAAACAGCGGAGACACAGGGGGACACAGGTGGCGACACAGAGGGACACAGCGGGACACAGCAGGACAGAGCGGGGACACAGCGGGGACAAAGCAGGGGACAGAGTGGGGGACACAGCGGCACACAGCGGGACACAGTGGGGTACACAGCATGGACACAGCAAGGCACAGCGGGGAAATAGTGGGGGACACATCGGGGACACAGCAGGATACAGAAGGACACAGCGAGGACACAGCGGGACACAGGAGGACACAGCGGGGACACAGCGGGGACACAGCGGGACACAGCGGGACACAGCGGGGACACAGCGGGGACACAGCGGGACACAGCGGGGGACACAGCGGGACACAGCGGGACACTGCGGGGACACAGCAGGACACAGCGGGGACACAGAGGGGACAGAGCGGGACACAGAGGTACACAGCGGGGACACAGAGGGACTCAGCGTTTATACAGCGAGGACACACCAGGGACATAGCGGGACACAGCGGAGACAAAGCGGGGACACAGTGAGACACAGCAAGGGCACAGCGGGACACAACGTGGGATACAGCGGGGAACAGCGGTGACACACCGGCGGACAGCGGGGACACAGCGCGGGACACAGCGGGGACAGAGCGGGGACACAGTGGGACACACCGGGGACACAGCGGGGACAC
>NW_012285051.1:0-3422 GCF_000151885.1 Dipodomys ordii | reverse complement strand
TCACAGCGAGACACAGCAGTGACAAAGCGGCGACACAGCGGGACACATCGGGACACAGTGGGACACAGCAGGGGACAGAGGGGACACACCGGTGGACAACGGGGACACAGCAGGACAGCGTGGGGGTCACAGTGAGAAACAGCGGGGACACAGAGGGACACAGTGGGACACAGTGGGAAAGAGCGGGGACACAGCGGGACAGAGCGGGGACACAGCGGGACTCAGCTGGGGACACATCAAAGGACACAGCGGGTGACTCAGCGGGGGAAACAGAGGGAAACAGCGGGGGGCACAGCGAGGACACAGCAGGACACAGCGGGGTACACAGAGGCAGACACAGCGGTACACATCGGGACACAGCGGGGACACAGCAGGACACAGCGGGACACAGCGGGGACACAGCAGGAAACAGCAGGGACACAGCAGGGACACAGCGAGACACAGCAGGACACAGCGGGGACACAGCAAGGACACAACGGGACACAGCGGGACACAGCGGGGGACACTTCAGGGGACACAGCGGGACACAGTGGGGACACAGCGGGACACATCGGGCGACACAGCAGGACACTGCGGGGTACACAGCGGGACACAGCAGGACACAAAGGGACACAGCAGGGACACAGCGGGGGACACAGCGGGACATCGCAGGAACAAAGCGAGGACAGAGCGGGACACAGAGGTACACAGCGAGGGACACAGTGGGGGACAGTGGGGACAAACCGGGGCACAACAGGGACAGAGCGGGACACAGCTGGGACACAGCGGGACACAGCGGGGGACACAGCGGGACACAGCGGGACACAGAGGGGACAAAGCAGGGGACAAAGCGGTGACACAGCGGGACACAGTGGGGGACACAGCGGTAAACAGCGGGGGACACAGCGAGACTCAGCGGGGGACACAGCAAAGAACACAGCGGGACACAGCGGGGGACACAGGGGAACACAGCGGGACACAGCCGGACACAGCTGGGGACACAGCAGATGACACAGGGGGAAAACAGCAGGAAAAAGCGGGGGACACAGAGAGGACACAGCAGGACACAGCAGGGGATACAGCAGGACACAGCGGGGTACACAGAGGCAGACACAGCGGTACACATCGGGACACAGCGGGGACACAGCGGGGACACATCGGGCCACTGCGGGAAACAGCGGGGACACAGCGGGAAACAGCGGGACACAGCGGGGGACACATCAGGGGAGAGCAGGCACACAGCAGGATACAGCAGGACACTGCGGGACACAGCAGGTCACAGCGGGGAAATAGTGGGGGACACAGCGGGGGACACAGCGGGATACAGAAGGACACAGCGAGGACACAGCGGGACACAGGAGGACATAGCAGGGACACAGCGGGGACACAGCGGGGGACACAGTGGGACACAGCGGGGACACAGAGGGACTCAGCGATTACACAGCGAGGAAACACCAGGGACACAGCGGGACACAGCGGAGACACAGCAGGGACACAGTGAGACACAGCGAGGACACAGCGGGACACAGCGTGGGATACAGCGGGGGACAGCAGTGACACACCGGCGGACAGCGGGGACACAGCAGGACACAGCAGGACACATCGGGGGACACAGCGGGACACAGTGAGGGACCCAGCGGGGGACACAGTGGGACACAGCGGGGGACACAGCGAGGACACAGTGGGACACAGCGGGGGACACAGCGGGAGACAGCGGGGACACATATGCGGACATCGGGGACAAAACGGGACACATTGGGGGACATCGGGGACACAGCGGGACACAGCGGGACACAGCGGGGACACAGCAGGGACACAGGGGGTCACAGTTGGGGACACATCGAGGACACATCGAGGACACAGCGGGACACAGAGGATACACAGAGAGGACACAGCATGACACATGGGGACACAGCGGGACCCAGCGGGGGACCCAGCGAGGACACAGCGGGACACAAATGGGGACACAGCAAGGACACAGCGGGACACAGCCGGAAAGAGCGGGACACAGCCGGGGACACAGCCGGGCACACAGCAGGACACAGCAGGGGACACAGCAGGGAAACAGCGGGACACAGTGGGTACACAGCGCGACACAGCAGTACACATCGGGGGACACAGTAGGACACTGCAGGGTACAAAGCGGGACACAGCGGGACACAGTGGGACACAGCGGGGACACAGCAGGGGACACAGCAGGACAGAGAGGGGAACAAAGGGGGCACAAAGCGGGACACAGTGGGACACAGTGGGGTACACAGCGGGACACAGCAGGGACAGAGCAGGGGCACAGTGGGAAACAGTGGGACACAGCGGGGGACAAAGGGGGTCAAACCGGGATACAGGGGGACACAGAAGGGGACACAGCGGAGGACACAGCGGGACACAGCAGGGGACACAGCGGGGACACAGCGGGACACAGCGGGGACACAGCAGGGGACACAGCGGGGGACAGCCGGGACACAGCCTGACACAGCAGGACACAGCGGGATACAGCGGGGACACAGCGAGGACACAGCGGGACACAGCAAAGACACAACGGGACACAGAGGGGACACAGCGGGGGACAGCAGGGAGACACAGCGGCGACACAGTGGGGACACTGGGGAACACATTGGGGACACAGCGGGGGACAGCAGGGAGATACAGCGGCCACACAGCTGGGACACATCGGTACACAGCGGGACACAGCCGGTACACAGCAATACACAACGGGACACAGCGGGAAACACAACCGGACACAGCGGGGGACACAGCGGGACACAGCGGGGGACACAGCGGGACACAGCGGGACACAGTGGGGACACAGCGGGTCACAGCGGGTTCACAGCGGTGGACACAACGGGGCAAAAAGTCATACACCACGGGATACAGTGGAACATAGCGGGGACACAGCAGGGGACACAGCGGGTGACACAGCGGGGGATACAGCGGGTGAGCGGTGACACAGCTGGGGACAGCGGGGTCACACCGGGAAAGAGCGGGGGACAGCGGGGACACAGGGGGGACACAGCGAGACACAGCGGGGGACACAGGGGGGACACAGCGGTACACAGCGGGACAAAAGGGGACACAGCGGGACACAGAGGGGGATACAGCGGGGGACAGCGGGGACACCACTGGTTACAGCAGGGACACAGCGGAACACAGCGGAGGACAGCGGGGACACAGCAGGACACAGCGGGGACACACCGGGGACACAGCGGGACACACCGGGGACACAGCGGGGACACAACGGGACACAGCGGGGGACATCGGGGACACAGCGGGACACAGCGGGACACAGCGGGACACAGCAGGAACACAGCAGGAACACAGCGGGTCACAGCGGGGACACCGTGTGGGACACAGCGAGGACACAGAGGGACACAGAGGGATACACAGAGAGGACACAGCGTGACACATGGGGACACAGTAGGACACAGAAGGGGACACAGAGAGGA
>NW_012285050.1:0-3276 GCF_000151885.1 Dipodomys ordii | reverse complement strand
AGCGGGACACAGCGGGTTATTTCAGCAGGGGACACATCAGGACACAGAGGGGAACAAAGGGGGCACACAGTGGGACACAGTGGGACACAGCGGGGTACACAGCGGGGCCACAGCGGAACATCGCAGGGACAAAGCGAGGACAGAGCGGGACACAGAGGTACACAGCGAGGGACACAGCGGGACACAGAGGGGACACAGCGGGACACAGCGAGACACATCGGGGGACACAGCAGGACACTGCAGGTTACACAGCGGGACACAGCAGGACACTGCAGGGTACACAGCGGGACACAGCGGAACACAGTGGGACACAGCGGGGGCACAGCAGGGGACACAGCGGGAAAGAGCGGGAAACAGCGGGGGACACAGCCGGGGACACAGCGGGACACAGCAGGGGACACAGCGGGGACACAGCGGGACACAGTGGGGACACAGCGGGAAACACAGCAGGACACAACGGGGGACACAGCAGGACACTGCAGGGTACACAGCGGGACACAGCGGGACACAGCGGGGACACATCAGGGGACACAGCAAGGACACAGTGGGACACAGCGAAGACACAGCGGGACACGGAGGTGACACAGCGCGGGACAGCAGGGAGACACAGCGGGGACACAACGGGGACACAGCGGAACACAGTGGGGACACAGCAGGGGACAGCAGGGAGACACAGCGGGGACACAGCGGGGACACATCGGTACACAGCGGGACACAGCCGGTACAAAGGAATACACAGCGGGACACAGCGGGAAACACAACCGGACACAGCGGGACACAGCGGGGACACAGCGGGGGACACAGCGGGGGACACAGCGGGTGACAGCTGTGACAGAGCTGGGGACAGCGGGGACACACCGGGACACAGCGGGGGACAGCGGGGACACAGGGGGGACACAGCGAGACACAGCGGGGGACACAGCGAGGACACAGCGGGGACACAGGGGGGACAGAGAGGAACACAGCGGGACAAAACGGGACACAGCGGGACACAGAGGGGGATACAGCGGGGGACAGCGGGGACACCCCTGGGGAGAGCAGGGACACAGCGGGAAACAGCGGGGGACAGCGGGGACACAGCGGGACACAGCGGGGACACACCGGGGACACAGCGGGACACACCGGGGACACAGCGGGGACACAACGGGACACAGCGGGGGACATCGGGGACACAGCAGGACACAGCGGGACACAGCGGGACACAGCAGGGACACAGCAGGAACACAGCGGGTCACAGCGGGGACACCATGTGGGACACAGCGAGGACACAGAGGGACACAGAGGGATACACAGAGAGGACACAGCGTGACACATGGGGACACAGTAGGACACAGCAGGGGACACAGAGAGGACACAGTGGGACACAAATGGGGACACAGCAAGGACACAGCGGGACACAGCGGGAAAGAGCGGGACACAGAGGGGAACACAGCCGGGGATACAGCGGGGTACAGTGGCACACAGTGGGGACACAGCGGTGGACACAGCGGGGCACACAATGGGTGACACAGCGGGACACAGTGGGGTACACAAAGGGACACAGCGGGGGACACAGCGGGATACAGCGGGGAAATAGTGGGGGACACAGCGGGGGACACAGCGGGATACAGAAGGACACAGCGAGGACACAGCGGGGACACAGCGGGGGACACAGTGGGACACAGCTGCGGATACAGCGAGGACACAGCAGGGACACTGCGGGACACAGCGGGTCACAGCGGGGAAACAACGGGACCCAGCGCGACCCAGCGGGGACACAGCGGGGACACAGCGGGACACAGCGAGGGACACAGCAGGGGACACAGCGTGGGATAGCGGGGACACAGAGGGACACGGGAGGACACAGCGGGGACACAGCAAGGACACACGGGACACAGCGGGACACAGGGGGGACACAGCAGGGGACACAGCGAGGACAAAGTGGGGGACAAAGCGGGGACATAGCGGGACACAGCGGGACAAAACGGGACACAGCTGGACACAGCGGGGACACCGCAGGGGACACAGCGGGGACAGCGGGGACACAGCCGGACACAGCAGGACACAGCGGGAAACAATGGGGACACAGCGAGGACACAGCGGGACACAGCGGGACACAGAGGGGACACAGCAGAGGACAGAAGGGAGACACAGCGGGGACACAGCGGGGACACATCGGTACACAGAGGGACAGAGGGGGTACACAGCATGATACAGCGGGACACAGCAGGAAACACAACCGGGCACAGCGGGGGACACAGCGGGGGACACAGCAGGACAAAGCGGGACACAGTGGGGCAGAGTGGGACACAGCGTGGGATACAGCGGGGGACAGCGGTGACACACCGGCGGACAGCGGGGACACAGCGGGACAGAGCAGGACACAGCGGGGTACACAGTGGGACACATCGGGGATACAGCAGGGACACAGCGGGACACAGCGGGGGACAGAGCAGGATATAGCGGGGGACACAGCGGGACACAGCGGGACAGAGCGGGGAACACAGCGGGATATAGCAGGGGACACAACGAGGACAAAGCGGGACACAGAGGGACACAGCAGGGGACACAGCAAGGCCACAGCAGGACACAGAGGGGGACACAGCAGGAGACACAGCAGGACACAGGGGGACACAGCGGGACACAGCGGGGACACAGTGGGGGACACAGCGGGACACAAAGGGGGACCCAGCGTTACACAGCGGGGACACAGCGGGACACAGCGGGGACACAGCAGGGGACACAGCAGGACACAGAGGGGAACAAAGGGGGCACACAGCGGGACACAATGGGGGACACAGCGGGACACAGTGGGGACAGAGTGGGGACACAACGGGGGACACAGCGGGGACACAGCGGGGACACAGCGGGACACACCGGGGACACAGCGGGGACACAGCGGGACATAGCAGCGACACAGCAGCGACACAGCGGAACACAGCGGGGGACACAGCTGGACACAGCCTGGGACAGAGCGGGACACAGCGTGGACACAGCGGGACACAGCGAGACACAGCAGTGACAAAGCGGTGACACAGCGGGACACATCGGGACACAGCGGGACACACCGGGGGAGAGAGGGGACACACCGGTTGACAACGGGGACACAGCAGGACAGCGCGGGGGTCACAGAGGGAAACAGCGGGGACACAGAGGGACACAGCAGGACAGAGCGGGGACACAGCGGGGACAAAGCGGGGGACACAGTTTGGGACACAGGGGTAAACAGCGGGGAACACAACGGGACTCAGGTGGGGACACATCAAAGGACACAGCGGGTGACACGGGAGAAACAGC
>NW_012285049.1:0-4281 GCF_000151885.1 Dipodomys ordii | reverse complement strand
AATTCCACAGCGGAACATAAGCTGTTGACACAGCGGGACACATTTGGTCACAGCGGGGTTCACCAGCGGGGGACACAGCAGGGACACCAGCGGGACACAGCGGGGGACAAAGTGGGACTCAGCGGGGGACAGAGCGGGGGACACAGCTGGGACACAGCGGGACACCGCGGGGGACACAGCGGGGACACAGCGGGGGAAACAGCTGGACACAGCTGGACACAGCGGGACACAGCAGGGACTCAGCGGGACACAGGGGGGACACAGCAGTGACACAGCGGGACACAACGGGGACACAGCGGGTCACAGCAGGGCCACAGCGGTGGACACAGCGGGGAACAAATTGGGACATAGCGGGACACAGCGGGGACACAGCCGGACACAGAGGGACATAGGGGGACACTGCGGTGACACAGCGGGACACAGTGCGGACACAGAGGGACATAACAGGGGACACAGCGGGAAACAGCGCGGGACATAGTGGAGGAAATAGCGGGACACAGCGGGGATACACAGCAAGGACACAGCCGGCCCAGCAGGACACAGCGGGGACATACCTGGACACAGCGGGGTACACAGCGGGACACAGCGGGGACACAGCGAGGACACAACGAGACACAGCGGGACACAGCGGGACACAGCAGGACACAGCGGGACACAGTGGGGGACACAGTGGGAAACAGCGTGGGACATAGTGGAGGAAATAGCGGGACACAGCGGGCAACACAGCGTGACACAGCGGGACACAGCAGGGGACAACGGGGACACAGCGGGACACAGCGGGGAACAGAGCGAGGACACAGCGGGACACAGCAGGGATACAATGGGACACAACGGGACACAGCGGGGTACACAGCGGGACACAGCGGGGACACAATGGGGACACAGCAGTGCACACAGAGGGACACAGCGGGGACACAGCGGAGAAACAGCGGGACACAGCGGGACACAGCGGGACACAGCGGGGGACACAGTGGGGGACAGAAGGGACACACCGGGTGACAACGGGGACATAGCAGGACACAGCAGGGACAAAGCTGGACATAGCGGGGACACAGCGGTGAACAAAGAGGGGACACAGCGGGACATTTTGGGGGACACAGTGGGACACAGCGAGACATAGCGGGGACATAGCGGGACACACAGCGGGACACGGCGGGGGACACAGCAGGACACAGCGGGAAACAGCGGGACACAGCAGGACACAGCGGGACACAATGGGGACACAGCGGGACACAGCAGGGCCACAGCTGGGGACACAGCGGGGAACACATTGGGACATAGCGGGACACAGCGGGAACGCAGCCGGACACAGCGGGACATAGGGGGACACAGCAGGGACATAGCAGGAAACAGTGTGGACACAGAGGGACACAACGGGGGACACAGCGGGGACACAGTGGGACACAGCGGGGACACAGCGAGGGACACAGCGGGACACAGCGGGGACACAGAGGGGGACACAGCGGGACGCAGCGGGAGACACAGCGGGGGACACAGCAGCACACAGCGGGGGACAAGCGAGGACACGGTGGGAAACAGTGGGACCAAGCAGGGACACAGCGGGGACACAGCGGGGGACAACGTGGGGGACACAGCGGGACAAAGCGGGGGACACAGTGGAGGACACAGCGGGGACACAGCGAGGACACAGCGGGACACAGCGGGAAACAGTGGAGACAGAGCTGGACACAACGGGGTACACTGCGGGACACTGTGGGGACACAGCGAGGACACAGTGGGACACAGTGGGACAAAGCGGGACACAGCAGGACACAGCGGGACACAGCGGGGAACACAGCGGGACACAGCGGGTCACAGCGGGGGACACAGCGGGACACAGCGGGACACAGCGGGGGACACAGCGGGACACAGCTGGACACAGCGGGATACACAGCAAGGACACAGCCGGCCCAGCGGGACACAGCGGGGACACAGCTGGACACTGCGGGGTATACAGCGGGGACACAGCAAGGACACAACAGGACACAGCGGGACACAGCGGGACACAGCAGGACACAGCGGGACACAGCGGGGGACACAGCAGGAAACAGCGCGGGACATAGTGGAGGAAACAGCGGGACACAGCGGGGAACACAGCGTGACACAGCGGGACACAGCGGGGGACAACGGGGACACAGCGGGATACAGCGGGGAACAGAGCGAGGACACAGCGGGACACAGCGGGACACAGCAGGGATACAATGGGACACAACGGGACACAGCGGGGTAAACAGCGAGACACAGCGGGGACACAGCGGGGACACAGCGGTGGACACAGTGGGACACAGCGGAGACACAGCGGGGAAACAGCGGGACACAGCGGGACACAGAGGGACACAGCGGGGGACACAGTGAGGGACAGAGTGGACACACCGGAGGACACGAGGACATAGCAGGACACAGCAGGGACAAAGGTGGACATAGTGGGGACACAGCGATGGACAAAGAGGGGACACAGCGGGACACAGCAGGGCACACAGCGGGACACGGCGGGGGACACAGCGGGGGACACAGCGGGAAACAGCGGGACACAGTGGGACACAGCGGGACACAGCGGGGAAACATCAGAGACACAGCGGGGCACAGCGGGGGACAGCGGGGACACAGTGGAACACAGCGGGACAGAGTGGGGGAGAGCAGAGACACAAATGGGGACAACGGGAACAGCCTGACACAGCAGGGACACAGCGGGGACAGCGGGACACAGCGGGACACAGCGGGAACACAGCGGGGACACAGCGGAACACAGCAGGGACACAGCAGGACACAGCGGGGACACAGCGGGGACATAGCGGGACACAGCTTGGACACAGCAGGTGACACAGCGGGACACAGCGGGACACAGCGGGACACAGCAGGGACACAATGGGACACAGGGGGGACACAGCGGGGACACAGCGGGACACAGCAGGTCACAGCGGGGGACACAGCAAGTTACAGAGGGGACACACCGGGGGACAACGGGGACATAGCAGGACACAGCAGGGGACAAAGCGGGACATAGTGGAGACACAGCGGGGACACAGCGGTGGACACAGAGGGGACACAGCGGGACACAGCGGGACATAGTGGGGGACACAGCGGGACACAGCGAGACATAGCGGGGACACAGCGGGGGACACAACGGGACACAGCTGGCCACACAGCGGGGACACAGCGAGGACACAGGGGGACACAGCGGGACACAGCGGGGACACAGCGAGGACAAAGCGGGACAAAGCGGGGACATAGCGGGACACAGTGGGACACAGCGGGGACACAGAGGGACACAGTGGGTGACACAGTAGGACACAGCGGGACACAGCGGGATACAGCAGGGGACACAGCGGGACACAGCGGGGGACGCAGCGGGACACAGCGGGACATAGTGGGGGACACAGGGGGACACAGCGAGACATAGCGGGGACACAGCGAGGGACACAGGCGGACACAGCAGGGACACAGCGGGGGACACAGCCGGGGACACAGCTGGACACAGGGGGGCACAGCGGAGGACAAAGCAGGGGACACAACGGTACACAGCGTGGCACAACTGGGACAAATCGGGACACAGCGGACACAGCAGGGACAAAACGGGACATAGCGGGGGACACAGCGGTGAATACAGCCCACACAGTGGGGACACAGCAGGGGACACTGCGGGGGACACAGCGGGACACAGAGGGACACAGCGGGACACAGCCGGGAACGGCATTGACACATCGGGGAACACAGCGAGGACACATCGGGGGACACAGAGGGGACACAGTGGGGGACACAGCAGGGGACACAGCAGGTAACACAGTGGCGACACAGCGGGAGACACAGCCGGGGACACAGCTGGACACAGCGGGGCACAGCGGAGGACAGAGCAGGGGACACAACGGTACAGAGCGGGACAGAGCGGGGAAAGATCGGAGACACAGCGGGACACTGCGGGGGACAGTGGGGACACAGCGGGACACAGCGGGACAGAGTGGGGGACAGCGGGGACACACCTGGGGACAACGGGGACACAGCGGGGACACAGAGGGGGACACAGTGGGGACACTGTGGGACACAGTGGGGGACACAGCGGAGGACACAGCCGGACACAGCAGGGACACAGCGGGACACAGCGGGGGACCCAGCGGGACCCAGCGGGGGACAGAGCGGGGGACAGAGCAGGGACAGAGCGGAGCACCGCGGGGGACACAGCGGG
Source organism: Dipodomys ordii (assembly GCF_000151885.1). Lineage (NCBI taxonomy): Eukaryota > Metazoa > Chordata > Mammalia > Rodentia > Heteromyidae > Dipodomys > Dipodomys ordii. The sequence continues at coordinate 101 of NW_012285049.1, read as the reverse complement.
ACACAGCGGGACACAGCGGGAGGACACAGCGGGGACACAGCGGGGAAACAGCGGGACACAGCGGTGGACACTGCGGGGACACAGCTGGACACAGCGGGGGA
>NW_012285048.1:0-48273 GCF_000151885.1 Dipodomys ordii | reverse complement strand
TCACAGCGGGGGACAGCGGGAACACACATGCGGAAAGCGGGGACACAACGGGTACACATCGGTGGACATCGGAGACACAGCGGGACACAGCGGGACACAGGGGGGACACAGCAGGGACACAGCGGGTCACAGCCTGGACACAGCGGGTGACCCAGCGAGGACACAGCGGGACACAGCAGGGGACACAGCGGGGACACAGCGGGACACAGTGGGGACACAGCGGGACACAGCGGGACACATCGGGAGACACAGCAGGACACTGCAGGGTACACAGCGGGACACAGCGGGACACAGTGGGACACAGAGGGGACACGGCAGGGGACACAGCGGGAAAGAGCGGGACACAGCGGGGGACACAGCCGGGGACACAGCAGGACACAGCAGGGACACAGCGGGGACACAGCGGGACACAGTGGGGACACAGCGGGACACATCGGGGGACACAGCAGTACACTGCAGGGTACACAGCGGGACACAGTGGGACACAGCGTGGTACACAGTGGGACACAGCTGGGACACTGCAGGGGCACAGTGGGAAACAGTGGGACACAGCGGGGGACAATGCGGGACAAACCGGGATACAGGGGGACACAGCGATGGACACAGCGGGGGACACAGAGCTGCACACAGCGGGAGAGAGTGGAACACAGCAGGGCCACAGGGGGGCCACCGCGGGACATCGCAGGAACAAAGTGAGGACAGAGCGAGACACAGAGGTCCACAGCGAGGGACACAGCGGGGGACAGTGGGGACAAACCGGGGAACAACGGGGACACAGCGGGACACAGCGGGACACAACGGGACACAGCGGGGACACAGCAGGGGACACAGCAGACACATAGGGGAAGAAAGGGGGCACACAGTGGGACACAGTGGGACACAGCGTGGTACACAGCGGGACACAGCTGGGACACTGCAGGGGCACAGTGGGAAACAGTGGGACACAGCGGGGGACAATGCGGGACAAACCGGGATACAGGGGGACACAGCGATGGACACAGCGGGGGACACAGAGCTGCATACAGCGGGAGAGAGTGGAACACAGCAGGGCCACAGCGGGGCCACCGCGGGACATCGCAGGAACAAAGTGAGGACAGAGCGAGACACAGAGGTCCACAGCGAGGGACACAGCGGGGGACAGTGGGGACAAACCGGGGAACAACGGGGACACAGCGGGACACAGCTGGGACACAGCGGGACACAGCTGGGACACAGCGGGGACACAGCGGCACACAGCGGTGGACACAGTGGGACACAGCAGAGGATACAGCGAGTACACAGAGGGGACATAGGGGGACACTGCGGGACACAGTGGGACACAGCGGGGACACAGAGGGACATAGCAGTTACACAGCGAGGACACACCAGGGACAGAGCGGGACACAGCGGGGACACAGCCGGGACACAGTGGGACCCAGCGGAGACACAGCAGGGAAACAGCAGGTAAACAGTGGGACAAAGCGGGGGACACAGAGGCAGACACAGCAGGACACAACAGGACACAGCAGAACAGAGCGGGACACAGCGATAACACAACGGGACACAGCGGGACACAGCGGGGGACACAGCAGGGGACACAGCGGGACACAGCGGGGGACACAGCGGGACACAGCGGGACACAGAGGGGACAAAGCGGTGGAAAAAGCGGGGACACAGCGGGACACAGCGGGACAAAACGGGACACAGCTGGACACAGCGGGGACACAGCAGGTGACACAGTGGGGGACAGCGGGGACACAGCCTGACACAGCAGGACACAGCGGGAATCAGCGGGGACACAGCAAGGACAGAGTGGGACACAGCGAAGACACAGCGGTACACAGAAGGGACACAGCGGAGGAGAGCAGGGAGACACAGCGGGGACACAGCGGAACACATTGGGGACACAGCAGGGGACAGCAGGGGGACAAAGCGGGGACACCACGGGACACAGCGGGACACAGCAGGACACAGCAGGGACACAGCAGGGACACAGCGGGTCACAGCGGGGACACAGTGTGGGACACAGCGAGGACACAGCGGGACACAGAGGGATACACAGAGAGGACACAGCGTGACACATGGGGACACAGCGGGACACAGCGGGGGACATGGAGAGGACACAGCGGGACACAAATGGGGACACAGCAAGGACATAGCGGGACACAGCGGGAAAGAGCAGGACACAGCGGGGGACACAGCCTGGGACACAGCGGGACACAGCGGGACACAGCAGGGGACACAGCAGGGACACATCGGGTCACAGTGGGGACACAGTGGGGGACACAGCAAGGACAAAGCGGGACACGGAGTGATACACAGCGAGGACACAGCGTGACACATGGGGACACAGCGGGACCCAGCAGGGGACCCAGCGAGGACACAGCGGGACACAAATGGGGACACAGCAAGGACACAGCAGGACACAGCGTGAAAGAGCGGGACACAGCGGGGGACACAGCCGGGGACACAGCGGGACACAGCAGGGGACACAGTGGGGACACAGCGGGACAGTGTGGGGACACAGCGGGACACACCGGGCGACACAGCAGGACACTGCGGGGTACACAGCGGGACACAGCGAGGACACAGCGAGACACAGCGGGACACAGCAGGACACAGCGGGAAACAGCGGGACACAGAGGGGACACAGCGGGGGACAGCAGGGAGACACAGAGGGGATACAGCGGGGACACAGCGGGACACAGCGAGGGACACAGCATGGACACAGCAAGTCACAGCGGGGAAATATTGGGGGACACAGCGGGGGACACAGCGGGATACAGAGGGACACAGCGAGGAGGAACACAGGAGGACACAGCGGGGACACAGCGGGGGACACAGTGGGACACAGCGGGGACACAGAGGGACTTAGCGGTTACACAGTGAGGACACACCAGGGACACAGCGGGACACAGCGAGGACACAGCGAGGACACAGCGGGGACACAGCGGGACACAAAGGGGGACACAGCGTTACACAGCGGGGACACAGCGGGACACAGCGGGGACACAGAGGGACTTAGCGGTTCCACAGTGAGGACACACCAGGGACACAGCAGGACACAGAGGGGAACACAGCGGGGGACACAGCGGGACAGAGCGGGACACAGCGGGGTACAGAGTGGCACGCATCGGGGATAAAGCAGGGACACAGCGGGTCACAGTGGGGAAATAGTGGGGGACACAGCAGGGGACACAGCGGGATACAGAAGGACACAGCGAGGACACAGCGGGGACGTAGGGTGACACTGCGGGATAAAGTGGGACACAGCGGGGACACAGCGGGACACAGCGGGGGACACAAAGGCGGAAACAACAGGACACAGCGGGACACAGCGGGACAGAGCGAGGACACAGCGAGACACAGCGGGACACAGCGGGGGTAACAGCAAGAACACAGCGGGACACAGGAGGACACAGCGGGGACACAGCGGGGACACAGCAGGTGACACTGTGGGACACAGCGGGGAACACAAGGAGGACAAAGCGGGGAAATAGGGGGACACTGAGGGACACAGTGGAACACAGCGGGGACACAGAGGGACATAGCAGTTACACAGCAAGGACACACCAGAGACACAGCGGGACACAGCGGGGACAAAGCGGGGACACAGCGAGACACAGCGTGACCCAGCGGGGACACAGCGGGGACACAACGGGACACAGCGGGGGACACAGAGGCGGACACAGCAGAACACAGCGGGACACAGCGCGACACAGTGGGACACAGCAGGGACACTGCGAGGACACAGTGGGACACAGCGGGGAAAACAGCGGGGGACACAGCGGGACACAGCGGGACACAGCGGGGGACACAGAATGGACACAGCAAGTCACTGCGGGGAAATAGTGGGGGACACAGCGGGGGACACAGCGGGATACAGAAGGACACAGCGAGGACACAGCGGGACACAGGAGGACACAGCGGGGACACAGCGGGGACACAGCGAGACACAGAGGGGAACCAAGGGGGCACACAGCGGGACACAGTGGGACACAGCGGGGTACACAGCGGGACACAGCGAGGACACAGCAGGGGCACAGTGGGAAACAGCGGGACACAGTGGGGGACAAAGCGGGACACAACGGGATACAGCGGGACACAGAGGGAGACACAGCAGGGGACACAGAGCCGCACACAGCGGGAGAGACTGGAATACAGCAGGGACACAGAGGGGACACAGAGGGACATCACTGGGAGAAAGCGAGGACAGAGCGGGACACAGAGGTACACAGCGAGGGACACAGCGGGGGACAGTGGGGACAAACCGGGGAACAACGGGGACACAGCGGGACACAGCTGGGACACAGCGAGGACACAGCGGGACACAGCTGGGACACAGCGAGTACACAGCGGGACACAGCCGGACACAGCAGGACACAGAGGGGAACACAGCGGGGGACACAGCGGGACAGAGCGGGACATAGTGGGGTACACAGTGGCACACATCGGGGATACAGCAGGGACACAGTGGGACACAGCGGGGGACAGAGCAGGATATAGCGGAGGACACAGCAGGGACACAGCGGGGACACAGCGGAACAGAACGGGGAACACAGCGGGATATAGCAGGGGACACAACGAGGACAAACCAGGACACAGAGGGACACAGCAGGGGACACAGCCTGGGACACAGCGTGACACAGCGGGACACAGCGGGGGACACAGCAGGGACACATCAGGACACAGAGGGATACACAGCGAGGACACAGTGTGACAAATGAGGACACAGCGGACCCAGCGGGGGACCCAGCGAGGACACAGCGGGACACAAATGGGGACACAGCAAGGACACAGCAGGACACAGCGTGAAAGAGCGGGATACAGCGGGGGACACAGCCGGGGACACAGCGGGACACAGAAGGGGACACAGCGGGGACACAGCGGGACAGAGTGGGGACACAGCGGGACACAGCGGGACACATCGGGCGACACAGCAGGACACTGTGGGGTACACAGCAGGACACAGCGGGACACAGCAGGGACACAGCGGGGGACACAGCGGGACACAAAGGGGGACACAGCCTTACACAGCGGGGACACAGCAGGACACAGCGGGGACACAGCAGGGGACACAGCAGGACACAGAGGGGAACAAAGGGGGCACACAGCGGGACACAGTGGGACACAGCGGGACACAGTGGGGACACAGCGGGGGCACAGTGGGAAACAGTGGGACACAGCGGGGGACAAAGCGGGACACACCGGGATACAGCGGGACACAGCAGGGGACACAGTGGGGGACACAGCCGCTCACAGTGGGAGAGAGTGGAACATAGCAGGGACAAAGCGGGGACACAGCAGAGACACAGCGGGTCACAGCAGGGACACAGTGGGGGACACAGCGAGGACACAGCGGGACACAGAGTGATACACAGAGAGGACACAGCGTGACACATGGGGACACAGCGGCACACAGCGGGGGACACAGAGAGGACACAGCGGGACACAAATGGGGACACAGCAAGGACACAGCGGTAAAGAGCGGGACACAGCAGGGGACACAGCCGGGGACACAACGAGGTACAGCGGCACACAGTAGGGACACAGCGGGGGACACAGCGGGGGACACAACGGGTGACACAGCGGGACACAGTGGGGTACACAAAGGGACACAGCAGGAGACACTGTAGTGGACACAGTGGGACTTATCGGGACACAGCGGGACACAGCGGGGAACAGAGCGGGGGACATAGCCGGACACAGTGGGACACAGGAGGACACAGCGGGGACACAGCGGAGGACACAGTGGGTCACAGCTGCAGATAAAGCGAGGACACAGCAGGGAAACTGCGGGTCACAGTGGGTCACAGCGTGGAAATAGTGGCGGACACAGCGGGGGACACAGCGGGATACAGAAGGACACAGCGAGGACACAGCGGGACACAGGAGGACACAGCGGGGACACAGCGGGGAAACAGCAGGGGACACAGTGGGACACAGCGGGGACACAGAGGGACTTAGCGGTTACACAGTGAGGACACAGCAGGGACACAGCGGGACACAGCGGGGACACAGCGGGGACACAGCGGGACACAGCGGAACACAGCGGGGACACAGCGGCACACAGCGGCACACAGCCAGGGACACAGAGGCGGACACAGCAGGCCACAAGGGGACACAGCGGGAGACAGCAGGACACAGCGGGGACACAGCGAGGACACAGCGGGACACAGCAGGACACAGCGGGGAACACAGCAGGGAACACAGCGGGACACAGCTTGGGTCACAGCATGGACACAGCGGGTCACAGTGGGGAAATAGTGGGGGACACAGCGGGGGACACAGCGTGATACAGAAGGACACAGCGAGGACACAGCGGGATACAGGAGGACACAGCGGGGACACAGCGGGGACACAGCGGGGGACACAGTGGGACACAGCAGGGACACAGAGGGACTCAGCGGTTACACAGCGAGGACACACCAGCGACACAGCGGGACACAGCGGACACACAGCCGGGACACAGCGGGACACAGAGAGGACACAGCGGGACACAGCGGGGGATACAGCGGGGGACAGCGGTGACACACCGGCGGACAGCGGGGACACAGCAGGACACAGCGGGACACAGCGGGGGACACAGCGGGACACAGTGGTGGACAGAGGCCGACAAAACAGGACACAGCGGGACACAGCGGGAAACAGCAGGACACAGCGGGGGACACACCGGGACACAGAGGGACGCAGCGGGAGACACAGCAGGGGACACAGAGCCCCACACAGCGGGAGAGAGTGGAACACAGCAGGGACACAGCGGGGACACAGTGGGACATCGCGGGGACAAAGCGAGGACAGAGCGGGACACAGAGTTACACAGCAAGGGACACAGCGGGGGACAGTTGGGACAAACCGGGGAACAACGGGGACACAGCGGGACACAGCGGGGACACAGCGAGGACACAGCGGGACACAGCGGGGACACAGTGAGTACACACCGGGACACAGCCGGACACAGCAGGACACAGAGGGGAACACAGCGGGGAACACAGCGGGACAGAGTGGGACACAGCGGGTTACACAGTGGGACACATCAGGGATACAGCAGGGACACAGCGGGACACAGTGGGTACACAGCGGGATAGAGCGGGGAACACAGCGGGATATAGCAGGGGACACAACGAGGACAAAGCGGGACACAGAGGGACACAGCAGGGGACACAGCAAGGCCACAGCGGGACACAGCGGGACACAGCATGGGAAACAGCAGGACACAGGGGGACACAGCGGGACACAGCTGGGACACAGTGGGGGACACAGCGAGACACAAAGGGGGACCCAGCGTTACACTCGGGGACACAGAGCGACACAGCGGGGACACAGCAGGGGACACAGCAGGACACAGAGGGGAACAAAGGGGGCACACAGCGGGACAAAGCGGGACACAGTGGGGACACAGTGGGACACAGCGGGGACACAGGGGGGACACAGCGGGGACACAGCGGGGACACAGTGGGACACAGCGGGGACACAGCGGGGACACAGCGGGACACAGCAGCGACACAGCGGAACACAGCGGGGGACACAGCGGGACACAGCCTGGGACAGAGCGGGACACATCGGGACACAGAGGGACACAGCGGGGAACAGAGGGGACACACTGGTGGACAACGGAGACACAGAAGGACAGCGCGTGGGCCACAGTGGGAAACAGCGGGGACACAGGGGGCACAGGGGGCTACACAGAGGGACACAGCGGGACACAGCGGGACAGAGCGGGGACACAGCGGGGACAAAGCGGGGGACATAGTAGGGGACACAGGGGTAAACAGCGGGGGACACAGCGGGACTCAGTTGGGGACACATCAAAGGACACAGCGGATGACACAGCGGGAGAAACAGCGGGAAACAGCGGGGGACACAGCGAGGACACAGCAGGACACAGCGGGGTACACAGACGCAGACAAAGCATTACACATCGGGACACAGCGGGGACACAGCGGGACACAGCGCGGACACAGCGGGACACAGCGGGACACAGCGGGGACACAGAGGGACACAGCGGGACACAGCGGGGACACAGCGGGACACAGCGGGGACACAGCGGGGACACAGCCGGGACACAGAGCGGGACACAGTGGGACACAGCGGGGACACAGAGGGACTCAGCGGTTACACAGCGAGGACACACCAGGGACACAGCGGGACACAGCGGAGACAAAGCGGGGACACAGTGAGACACAGGGAGGACACAGCGGGACACAGCGGTGGACACAGCAGGGCACAGCGGTGACACACCGGCGGACAGCGGGGACACAGCGGGACACAGCGTGGGCCACAGATCTGCACACAGCGGGAGAGAGTGGAACACAGCAGGGACACAGCGGGGACACAGCGGGGGACCCAGCGAGGACACAGCGTGATACATGGGGACACAGCGGGACACAGCGGGGGACCCAGCGAGGACAGAGCGGGACACAAATGGGGACACAGCAAGGACACAGTGGGACACAGTGGGAAAGAGTGGGACACAGCAGGGGACACAGTGTGGACACCGCGGGACACAGCGGGACACATCGGGAGACACAGCAGGAAACTGCAGGGTACACAGTGGGACACAGCGGGGGACACAGCAAGCACACAGCGGGACACAGCGGGGGACACAGCAGGGGACACAGCGGGACAAAGCAGGGATCACAGCGGGACACAGCAGGACACAGAGGGGACACAGCAGGGGACTAAGTGGGGACACAGCGGGACACAGCGGGACAAAATGGGACACAGCTGGACACAGCGGGGACACAGCAGCGGACACAGCGGGGGACAGCGGGGACACAGCCGGACACAGCAAGGTCACAACGGGACACAGCGAAGACACAGCGGGACCCAGAGGGGACACAGCGGGGGACAGCAGGGAGACACAGCGGAGACACAGCGGGGACACAGCGGAACACAGTGGGGACACAGCCGGGGACAGCAGGGAGACACAGCGGGGACACAGCGGGGACATATCGGTACACAGCGGGACACAGCCGGTACACAGCAATACACAGCGGGACACAGCGGGGACACAGCGGGACACAGCGGGACACAGCGGGGACACAGCAAGTACACAACAGGACACAGCCGGACACAGCAGGACACAGAGGGGAACAAAGCGGGGGACACAGCAGGACAGAGCGGGACACAGTGGGGTACACAGTGGGAAACATCGGGGATACAGCAGGGACACAGCGGGACAAAATGGGGGACAGAGCAGGATATACCGTGGGACACAGCGGGACACAGTGGGGACACAGCGGGACAGAGCGGGGAACACAGTGAAATATAGCAGGGGACACAACGAGGACAAAGCGGGACTCAGAGGGACACAGCAGGGGACACAGCAAGGCCACAGCGGGACACGGCGGGACACAGCAGGGGACACAGCAGGGGACACAGCAGGACACAGGGGGACACAGCGGGACACAGCGTGGACACAGCGGGGGACACAGAGGGACACAAAGGGGGACCCAGCGTTACACAGCGGGGATACAGCGGGACACAGCGGGGACACAGCAGGGGACACAACAGGACACAGAGGGGAACAAAGGGGGCACACAGCGGGATACAGCGGGGGACACAGCGGAGTACACAGAGCTGCACACAGCGGGAGAGAGTGGAACACAACACGGACACAGCAGGGACACAGCGGGACATAGCAGGGACAAAGCGAGGACAGAGCGGGACACAGAGGTACATAGCGAGGGACACGGAGGGGGACAGTGGGGACAAACCGGGGAGCAACAGGGACACAGCGGGACACAGCTAGGACACAGCATGGACACAGCGGGGACACAGCAGGGGACACAGTGGGACACAGCAGGGGATACAGCGAGGACACAGAGGGGACATAGGGGGACACTGTGGGACACAGTGGGACACAGCGGGGACAGAGAGACATAGCAGTTACACAGGGAGGACACACCAGGGACACAGCGGGACACAGCGGGGACACAGCGGGGACACAGCTGGACACAGCGGGACACAGCGGGGACACAGGGGGGACACAGCAGGATACAGTGGGGGACACTGAGGTGGACACAGAGGCGGACACAGCGGGACACAGCGGGACAGATCGGGACACAGCGGTGACACAGCGAGGACACAGCGGGACACAGCGGGGAACACAGCGGGGAACACAGCGGGACACAGCGGGGCACATAGCATGGACACAGTGGGTCACAGCGGGGAAATAGTGGGGGACACAGAGGGGGACACAGTGGGATACAGAAGGACACAGCGAGGACACAGCGGGACACAGTGTGGACACAGCAGGACACAGCGGGACACATCCGGGGACACAGCAGGACACTGCAGGGTACACAGCGGGACACAGCGGGACACAAAGGGACACAGCAGGGACACAGTGGGGGACACAGTGGGACACAGCGGGATACACAGCGGGACACAGCGGGGACACAGCAGGGGCACAGTGGGAAACAGCGGGACACAGCGGGGGACAAAGCGGGACACAGCGGCACACAGCGGGACACAGCGGGGGACACAGCGGACACAGAGCTGCACACAGCGGGAGAGAGTGGAACACAGCACGGACACAGCAGGGACACAGCGGGACATAGCGGGGACAAAGCGAGGACAGAGCGCGACACAGAGGTACACAGCGAGGGACACAGCGGGGGACAGTGGGGACAAACCGGGGAACAACGGGGACACAGCGGGACACAGCTAGGACACAGCGGGGACACAGCGGGGACACAGCAGGGGACACAGTGGGACACAGCAGGGGATACAGCGAGGACATAGAGGGGACATAGTGGGACAGTGCGGGACACAGTGGAACACAGCGGGGACACAGAGGGACATAGCAGTTACACAGCAAGGACACACCAGGGACACAGCGGGACACAGCGGGGACACAGCTGGGGACACAGTGGGGACACAGCGGGACACAGTGTGGGACACAGCATGGACACAGCAGGTCAAAGCGGGGAAATAGTGGGGGACAGAGCGGTGGACACAGCGGGATACAGAAGGACACAGCCAGGACACAGGGGGACACAGGAGGACACAGCGCGGACACAGCGGGGACACAGCGGGGGACACAGTGGGACACAGCGGGGACACAGACGGAATCAGCGGTTACACAGCGAGGACACAACAGGGACACAGCGGGACACAGCAGGGACACAGCGGGACCCAGCGGTACCCAGCGGGGACAAGCAGGGACACAGCGGGACACAGCAGGGGACAAAGCAGGGGACAGAGCGGGGGACAGCGGGGACACAGAAGGACACAGCAGGACAAAGCGGGGACACAGCAAGGACACAACGGGACACAGCGGGACACAGTGGGGGACACAGCAGGGGACACAGCGGGACACAGCTGGGACACAGCGGGACACAGCGGGGACAAAGCAGGGGACAAAGCGGGGACACAGTGGGACACAGCGGGACAAAAGGGGACACAGCTGGACACAGCGGAGACACAGCAGGGGACATAGCGGGGGACAGCGGGGACACAGCCGGTCACAGCAGGACACAGCGGCAACAGCCAGGACACAGCGAGGACACAGCGGGACACAGCGGGACACAGAGGGGACACAGCGGGAGACAGCAGGGAGACACAGCGGGGACACAGCAGGGACACAGCGGAACAGAGTGGGGACACAGCGGGGGACAGCAGGGAGACACAGCGGGGACAAAGCGGGGACACATCGGTACACAGCGGGACACAGGGGGTACACAGTAGGACACAGGAGGACACAACGGGAAACACAACCGGACACAGCGGGGGACACAACGGGACACAGCGGGGGACACAGCGGGACAAAGCGGGACACAGTGGGGACAGAGTGGGATACAGCAGGGACACAGCGGGGGACACAGCAGGGACACAGCGGGGACACAGCGGGACACAGCGGGGACACAGCGGGGACACTGCAGGACACAGCAGCGACACAGCTGAACACAGCGGGGGACACAGCGAGCAGGGGACACAGCGGGGCCACAGCTTGGGACAGAGCGGGACACAGCGTGGACACAGCGGAACACAGCGAGACACAGCATTGACAAAGCGGCGACACAGCGGGACACAATGGGGACACATCGGGACATAGCGGGGACAAAGTGAGGACAGAGCGGAACACAGAGGTACACAGCGAGGGACACAGCGGGGGACAGTGGGGACAAACCGGGGAACAACGGGGACACAGAGGGACACAGCTGGGACACAGCGAGGACACAGCGGGACACAGCGGGGACACAGCGAGTACACAGTGGGACACAGCCGGACACAGCAGGACACAGAGGGGAACACAGCGGGGGACACAGAGGGACACAGCGGGACACAGCGGGGTACAAAGTGGGAAACATCGGGGATACAGCAGGGACACAGGGGGACACAGCAGGGGACAGATCAGGATATAGCGGGGGACACAGCGGGACACAGCGGGGACACAGTGGGACAGAGCGGGGAACACAGCGGGATATAGCAGGGGACACAACGAGGACAAAGCGGTACACATCGGGACACAGCGGGGCCACAGCGGGACACAGGGGGCCACAGCGGGACACAGCGGTACACAGCTGGGACAGCGAGGACACAGCGGGGAAACAGCGGGGGACACAGTAGTTCACTGCGGGGACACAGAGGGACTTAGCGGTTACACAGTGAGGACACACCAGGGACACAGCGGGACACAGGGGGGACACAGAGGGGACACAGCGGGACACAGCGGGACACAACAGGGACACAGCGGGGACACAGCAGGACAGCGGGGGACACAGCGGGACACAGCAGGACACAGCGGGGACACAGCAGGACACAGCGGGGACACAGCGGGGACAGAGCGGGACACATAGGTACAGAGCGGGGACACAGAGAGACTCAGCATTTACACAGTGAGGACACACCTGGGACACAGCGGGACACAGCGGAGACAAAGCGGGGACACAGTGAGACACAGCGAGGGCACAGCGGGACACAGCGTGGGATACAGCGGGGGACAGCGGTGACACACCGGCGGACAGCGGGGACACAGCGGGACAGAGCGGGACACAGCGGGGTACACAGTGGGACACATCGGGGATACAGCAGGGACACAGCGGGACACAGCGGGGTACAGAGCAGGATATAGCGGGGAACACAGCGGGACACAGCGTGACAAAGCGGGGAACACAGCGGGATATAGCAGGGGACACAACGAGGACAAAGCGGGACACAGAGGGACACAGCAGGGGACACAGCAAGGCCACAGCGGGACACAGCGTGGGACACAGCAGGGGACACAGCAGGACACAGGGGGACACAGCGGGACACAGCGGGGACACAGCGGGGGACACAGCGGGACACAAAGTTGGACCCAGCGTTACACAGCGGGGACACAGCAGGGGACACAGCAGGACACAGAGGGGAACAAAGGGGGCACACAGCGAGACACAATGGGGGACACAGCGGGACAAAGCGGGACACAGTGGGGACAGAGTGGGACACAGCGGGGACACAGCGGGAGACAGAGCGGGGACACAGCGGGGACACAGCGGGACCCACCGGGGACACAGCGGGGACACAGCGGGACACAGCAGCGACACAGCGGAACACAGCGGGGGACACAGCGGGACACAGCCTGGGACAGAGCGGGACACAGCGTGGACACAGCGGGACACAGCGAAACACAGCACTGACAAAGCGGTGACACAGCGGGACACATCGGGACACAGCGGGACACAGCGGGGGACAGAGGGGACACACCGGTTGACAACGGGGACACAGCAGGACAGCGCGGGGGTCACAGTGGGAAACAGCGGGGACACAGAGGGACACAGCGGGACAGAGCGGGGACACAGCGGGGACAAAGCGGGGGACACAGTGGGGGACACAGCGGTAAACAGCGGGGGACACAATGGGACTCAGGTGAGGACACATCAAAGGACACAGCGGGTGACACGGGAGAAACAGCGGAAAACAGCGGGGGACACAGCGAGGACACAGCAGGACACAGCGGGAGACACAGCAGGACACAGCGGGGTACACAGAGGCAGACACAGCGGTACACATCGGGACACAGCGGGGACACAGCGGGACACAGTGGGGGACACAGCATGGACACAGCAAGGCACAGCGGGGAAATAGTGGGGGGCACAGAGGGGGACACAGCAGGATACAGAAGCAAACAGCGAGGACACAGCGGGACACAGGAGGACACAGCAGTGACAAAGCGGCGACACAGCTGGACACATCGGGACAGCGGGACACAGCGGGGACACAGCGGAGGACAGAGGGGATACACCAGTGGACAACGGGGACACAGCAGGACAGTGCGGGGGTCACAGTGGGAAACAGCGGAGACACAGGGGGACACAGGTGGCGACACAGAGGGACACAGCGGGACACAGCAGGACAGAGCGGGGACACAGCGGGGACAAAGCAGGGGACAGAGTGGGGGACACAACGGGGAACACAGCGGGGGACACAGCGGCACACAGCGGGACACAGTGGGGTACACAGCATGGACACAGCAAGGCACAGCGGGGAAATAGTGGGGGACACATCGGGGACACAGCAGGATACAGAAGGACACAGCGAGGACACAGCGGGACACAGGAGGACACAGCGGGGACACAGCGGGGACACAGCGGGACACAGCGGGACACAGCGGGGACACAGCGGGGACACAGCGGGACACAGCGGGGGACACAGCGGGACACAGCGGGACACTGCGGGGACACAGCAGGACACAGCGTGGACACAGAGGGGACAGAGCGGGACACAGAGGTACACAGCGGGGACACAGAGGGACTCAGCGTTTATACAGCGAGGACACACCAGGGACATAGCGGGACACAGCGGAGACAAAGCGGGGACACAGTGAGACACAGCAAGGGCACAGCGGGACACAACGTGGGATACAGCGGGGAACAGCGGTGACACACCGGCGGACAGCGGGGACACAGCGCGGGACACAGCGGGGACAGAGCGGGGACACAGTGGGACACACCGGGGACACAGCGGGGACACAGCGGGACACAGCAGCGACACAGTGGAACACAGCGGGGGACACAGCAGGACACAGCCTGGGACAGAGCGGGACACAGCGGGACACAGCGAGACACAGCAGTGACAAAGCGGCGACACAGCGGGACACATCGGGACACAGCAGGACACAGCAGGGGACAGAGGGGACACACCGGTGGACAACGGGGACACAGCAGGACAGCGTGGGGGTCACAGTGAGAAACAGCGGGGACACAGAGGGACACAGTGGGACACAGTGGGAAAGAGCGGGGACACAGCGGGACAGAGCGGGGACACAGCGGGACTCAGCTGGGGACACATCAAAGGACACAGCGGGTGACTCAGCGGGGGAAACAGAGGGAAACAGCGGGGGGCACAGCGAGGACACAGCAGGACACAGCGGGGTACACAGAGGCAGACACAGCGGTACACATCGGGACACAGCGGGGACACAGCAGGACACAGCGGGACACAGCGGGGACACAGCAGGAAACAGCAGGGACACAGCAGGGACACAGCGAGACACAGCAGGACACAGCGGGGACACAGCAAGGACACAACGGGACACAGCGGGACACAGCGGGGGACACTTCAGGGGACACAGCGGGACACAGTGGGGACACAGCGGGACACATCGGGCGACACAGCAGGACACTGCGGGGTACACAGCGGGACACAGCGGGACACAAAGGGACACAGCAGGGACACAGCGGGGGACACAGCGGGACATCGCAGGAACAAAGCGAGGACAGAGCGGGACACAGAGGTACACAGCGAGGGACACAGTGGGGGACAGTGGGGACACACCGGGGCACAACAGGGACAGAGCGGGACACAGCTGGGACACAGCGGGACACAGCGGGGGACACAGCGGGACACAGCGGGACACAGAGGGGACAAAGCAGGGGACACAGCAAAGAACACAGCGGGACACAGCGGGGGACACAGGGGAACACAGCGGGACACAGCCGGACACAGCTGGGGACACAGCAGATGACACAGGGGGAAAACAGCAGGAAAAAGCGGGGGACACAGAGAGGACACAGCAGGACACAGCAGGGGATACAGCAGGACACAGCGGGGTACACAGAGGCAGACACAGCGGTACACATCGGGACACAGCGGGGACACAGCGGGGACACATCGGGCCACTGCGGGACACAGCGGGGACACAGCGGGTAACAGCGGGACACAGCGGGGGACACATCAGGGGAGAGCAGGAACACAGCGGGATACAGCAGGACACTGCGGGACACAGCAGGTCACAGCGGGGAAATAGTGGGGGACACAGCGGGGGACACAGCGGGATACAGAAGGACACAGCGAGGACACAGCGGGACACAGGAGGACATAGCAGGGACACAGCGGGGACACAGCGGGGGACACAGTGGGACACAGCGGGGACACAGAGGGACTCAGCGATTACACAGCGAGGAAACACCAGGGACACAGCGGGACACAGCGGAGACACAGCAGGGACACAGTGAGACACAGCGAGGACACAGCGGGACACAGCGTGGGATACAGCGGGGAACAGCGGTGACACACCGGCGGACAGCGGGGACACAGCGGGACACAGCAGGACACATCGGGGGACACAGCGGGACACAGTGAGGGACCCAGCGGGGGACACAGTGGGACACAGCGGGGGACACAGCGAGGACACAGTGGGACACAGCGGGGGACACAGCGGGAGACAGCGGGGACACATATGCGGACATCGCGGACATCGGGGACAAAACGGGACACATTGGGGGACATCGGGGACACAGCGGGACACAGCGGGACACAGCGGGGACACAGCAGGGACACAGGGGGTCACAGCCAGGACACAGTTGGGGACACATCGAGGACACAGCGGGACACAGAGGATACACAGAGAGGACACAGCATGACACATGGGGACACAGCAGGACACAGCGGGGGACCCAGCGAGGACACAGCGGGACACAAATGGGGACACAGCAAGGACACAGCGGGACACAGAGGGAAAGAGTGGGACACAGCCGGGGACACAGCCGGGGACACAGCGGGACACAGCAGGGGACACAGCGGGGAAACAGCGGGACACAGTGGGGACACAGAGGGGAACAAAGGGGGCACAAAACGGGACACAGTGGGACACAGCGGGGTACACAGCGGGACACAGCAGGGACACAGCAGGGGCAGAGTGGGAAACAGTGGGACACAGCGGGGGACAAAGGGGGACAAACCGGGATACAGGGGGACACAGAAGGGGACACAGCGGAGGACACAGCGGGACACAGCAGGGGACACAGCGGGGACACAACAGGATACAGCGGGGACACAGCAGGGGACACAGCGGGGGACAGAGGGGACACAGCCTGACACAGCAGGACACAGCGGGATACAGCGGGGACACAGCGAGGACACAGCAGGACACAGCAAAGACACAGCGGGACACAGAGGGGACACAGCGGGGGACAGCAGGGAGACACAGCGGCGACACAGTGGGGACACTGGGGAACACATTGGGGACACAGCGGGGGACAGCAGGGAGATACAGCGGCCACACAGCTGGGACACATAGGTACACAGCGGGACACAGCCGGTACACAGCAATACACAGCGGGACACAGCGGGAAACACAACCGGACACAGCGGGGGACACAGCGGGACACAGCGGGGGACACAGCGGGACACAGCGGGACACAGTGGGGACACAGCGGGTCACAGCGGGGACACAGCGGTGGACACAACGGGGCAAAAAGTCATACACCACGGGATACAGTGGAACATAGCGGGGACACAGCGGGGGACACAGCGGGTGACACAGCGGGGGATACAGCGGGTGAGCGGTGACACAGCTGGGGACAGCGGGGTCACACCGGGAAAGAGCGGGGGACAGCGGGGACACAGGGGGGACACAGCGAGACACAGCGGGGGACACAGGGGGGACACAGCGGTACACAGCGGGACAAAAGGGGACACAGCGGGACACAGAGGGGGATACAGCGGGGGACAGTTGGGACACCACTGGTTACAGCAGGGACACAGCGGGACACAGCGGAGGACAGCGGGGACACAGCAGGACACAGCGGGGACACACCGGGGACACAGCGGGACACACCGGGGACACAGCGGGGACACAACGGGACACAGCGGGGGACATCGGGGACACAGCGGGACACAGCGGGACACAGCGGGACACAGCAGGAACACAGCAGGAACACAGCGGGTCACAGCGGGGACACCGTGTGGGACACAGCGAGGACACAGAGGGACACAGAGGGATACACAGAGAGGACACAGCGTGACACATGGGGACACAGTAGGACACAGCAGGGGACACAGAGAGGACACAGCGGGACACAAATGGGGACACAGCAAGGACACAGCGGGACACAGCGGGAAAGAGGGGGACACAGATGGGAACACAGCAGGGGATACAGCGGGTACAGCGGCACACAGTGGGGACACAGCGGTGGACACAGCGGGGCACACAATGGGTGACACAGCGGGACACAGTGGGGTACACAAAGGGACACAGCGGGGGACACAGCGGGATACAGCGGGGAAATAGTGGGGGACACAGCGGGGGACACAGAGGGATACAGAAGGACACAGCGAGGACACAGCGGGGACACAGCGGGGGACACAGTGGGACACAGCTGCGGATACAGCGAGGACACAGCAGGGACACTGCGGGACACAGCGGGTCACAGCGGGGACACAACGGGACCCAGCGCGACCCAGCGGGGACACAGCGGGGACACAGCGGGACACAGCGAGGGACACAGCAGGGGACACAGCGTGGGACAGCGGGGACACAGAGGGACACGGGAGGACACAGCGGGGACACAGCAAGGACACACGGGACACAGCGGGACACAGGGGGGACACAGCAGGGGACACAGCGAGGACAAAGCGGGGGACAAAGCGGGGACACAGCGGGACACAGCGGGACAAAACGGGACACAGCTGGACACAGCGGGGACACCGCAGGGGACACAGCGGGGACAGCGGGGACACAGCCGGACACAGCAGGACACAGCGGGAAACAACGGGGACACAGCGAGGACACAGCGGGACACAGCGGGACACAGAGGGGACACAGCAGGGGACAGAAGGGAGACACAGCGGGGACACAGCGGGGACACATCGGTACACAGAGGGACAGAGGGGGTACACAGCATGATACAGCGGGACACAGCAGGAAACACAACCGGGCACAGCGGGGGACACAGCGGGGGACACAGCAGGACAAAGCGGGACACAGTGGGGCAGAGTGGGACACAGCGTGGGATACAGTGGGGGACAGCGGTGACACACCGGCGGACAGAGGGGATAAAGTGGGACAGAGCAGGACACAGCGGGGTACACAGTGGGACACATCGGGGATACAGCAGGGACACAGTGGGACACAGCGGGGGACAGAGCAGGATATAGCGGGGGACACAGCGGGACACAGCGGGACAGAGCGGGGAACACAGCGGGATATAGCAGGGGACACAACGAGAACAAAGCGGGACACAGAGGGACACAGCAGGGGACACAGCAAGGCCCCAGCGGGACACAGCGGGGGACACATCAGGGGACACAGCAGGACACAGGGGGACACAGCGGGACACAGCGGGGACACAGCGGGGGACACAGCGGGACACAAAGGGGGACCCAGCGTTACACAGCGGGGACACAGCGGGGACACAGCAGGGGACACAGCAGGACACAGAGGGGAACAAAGGGGGCACACAGCGGGACACAATGGGGGACACAGCGGGACAAAGCGGGACACAGTGGGGACAGAGTGGGACACAGTGGGGACACAACGGGGGACACAGAGGGGACACAGCGGGGACACAGCGGGACACACCGGGGACACAGCGGGGACACAGCGGGACATAGCAGCGACACAGCGGAACACAGCGGGGGACACAGCGGGACACAGCCTGGGACAGAGCGGGACACAGCGTGGACACAGCGGGACACAGCGAGACACAGCAGTGACAAAGCGGTGACACAGCGGGACACATCGGGACACAGCGGGACACACCGGGGGACAGAGGGGACACACCGGTGGACAACGGGGACACAGCAGGACAGCTCGGGGGTCACAGTGGGAAACAGCGGGGACACAGAGGGACACAGCAGGACAGAGCGGGGACACAGCGGGGACAAAGCGGGGGACACAGTGGGGGACACAGCGGTAAACAGCGGGGAACACAACGGGACTCAGGTGGGGACACATCAAAGGACACAGCGGGTGACACAGGGGAGAAACAGCGGAAAACAGCGGGGGACACAGCGAGGACACAGCAGGACACAGCGGGAGACACAGCAGGACACAGCGGGGTACACAGAGGCAGACACAGCGGTACACATCGGGACACAGCGGGGACACAGCGGGACACAGTGGGGGACACAGCATGGACACAGCAAGGCACAGCGGGGAAATAGTGGGGGACACAGAGGGGGACACAGCAGGATTCAGAAGGACACAGCGAGGACACAGCGGGACACAAGAGGACACAGCAGTGACAAAGCGGCGACACAGCTGGACACATCGGGACAGCGGGACACAGCGGGGACACAGCGGGGGACAGAGGGGACACACCGGTGGACAACGGGGACACAGCAGGACAGTGCGGGGGTCACAGTGGGAAACAGCGGAGACACAGGGGGACACAGGTGGCGACACAGAGGGACACAGCGGGACACAGCAGGACAGAGCGGGGACACAGCGGGGACAAAGCAGGGGACAGAGTGGGGGACACAACGGGGAACACAGCGGGGGACACAGCGGCACACAGCGGGACACAGTGGGGGACATAGCATGGACACAGCAAGGCACAGCGGGGATATAGTGGGGGACACATCGGGGGACACAGCAGGATACAGAAGGACACAGCGAGGACACAGCGGGACACAGGAGGACACAGCGGGGACACAGCGGAGAAACAGCGGGGGACCCAATGGGTGACACAGCGGGACACAGTGGGGTACACAAAGGGACACAGCGGGGACACAGCGGGATACAGCGGGGAAATAGTGGGGGACACAGCGGGGGACACAGCGGGATACAGAAGGACACAGCGAGGACACAGCGGGGACACAGCGGGGGACACAGTGGGACACAGCTGCGGATACAGCGAGGACACAGCAGGGACACTGCGGGACACAGCGGGTCACAGCGGGGACACAACGGGACCCAGCGCGACCCAGCGGGGACAGAGCGGGACACAGAGGTACACAGCGGGGACACAGAGGGACTCAGCGTTTATACAGCGAGGACACACAAGGGACACAGCGGGACACAGCGGAGACAAAGCGGGGACACAGTGAGACACAGCAAGGGCACAGCGGGACACAACGTGGGATACAGCGGGGAACAGCGGTGACACACCGCCGGACAGCGGGGACACAGCGCGGGACACAGCGGGGACAGAGCGGGGACACAGTGGGACACACCGGGGACACAGCGGGGACACAGCGGGACACAGCGGGACACAGCAGCGACACAGCGGAACACAGTGGGGGACACAGCGGGACACAGCCTGGGACAGAGCGGGACACAGCGGGACACAGCGAGACACAGCAGTGCCAAAGCGGCGACACAGCGGGACACATCGAGACACAGCGGGACCCATCAGGGGACAGAGGGGACACACCGGTGGACAACGGGGACAAGCAGGACAGCGTGGGGGTCACAGTGAGAAACAGCGGGGACACAGAGGGACACAGTGGGACACAGTGGGAAAGAGCGGGGACACAGCGGGAGAGAGCGGGGACACAGCGGGGACAAAGCGGGGGGCCCAGTGGGGGACACAGCGATAAACAGCAGGGGACACAGCGGGACTCAGCTGGGGACACATCAAAGGACACAGCGGGTGACTCAGCGGGAGTAACAGCAGGAAACAGCGGGGGGCACAGCGAGGACACAGCAGGACACAGCGGGGTACACAGAGGCAGACACAGCAGTACACATCGGGACACAGCGGGGACACAGCGGGACACAGCGGGACACAGCGGGGACACGGCAGGACACAGCGGGGACACAGCAGGGACACAGCGAGACACAGCAGGACACAGCGGGGACACAGCAAGGACACAACGGGACACAGCGGGACACAGCGGGGGACACTTCAGGGGACACAGCGGGACACAGCAGGGGACACTTCAGGGGATACAGTGGGACACAGTGGGGACACAGCGGGACACAGAGGGACACATCGGGCGACACAGCAGGACACTGCGGGGTACACAGCGGGACACAGCGGGACACAAAGGGACACAGCAGGGACACAGCGGGGGACACAGCGGGACATCGCAGGAACAAAGCGAGGACAGAGTGGGACACAGAGGTACACAGCGAGGGACACAGTGGGGGACAGTGGGGACAAACCGGGGCACAACAGGGACACAGAGGGACACAGCTGGGACACAGCGGGACACAGCGGGGGACACAGCGGGACACAGCGGGACACAGAGGGAACACAGCGGGACACAGCGGTAAACAGCGGGGGACACAGCGAGACTCAGCGGGGGACACAGCAAAGAACACAGCGGGACACAGCGGGGGACACAGGGGAACACAGCGGGACACAGCCGGACACAGCTGGGGACACAGCGGATGACAGAGGGGGAAAACAGCAAGAAAAAGCGGGGGACACAGAGAGGATACAGCAGGACACAGCCGGGGATACAGCAGGACACAGCGGGGTACACAGATGCAGACACAGCGGTACACATCGGGACACAGCGGGGACACAGCGGGGACACATCGGGCCACTGCGGGACACAGCGGGGACACAGTGGGAAACAGCGGGACACAGCGGGGGACACACCGGGGGAGAGCAGGCACACAGCGGGACACAGCGGGACACTGCAGGACACAGCAGGTCACAGCGGGGAAATAGTGGGGGACACAGCGGGGGACACAGCGGGATACAGAAGGACACAGCGAGGACACAGCGGGACACAGGAGGACATAGCAGGGACACAGCAGGGACACAGCGGGGGACACAGTGGGACACAGCGGGGACACAGAGGGACTCAGCGATTACACAGCGAGGACATACCAGGGACACAGTGGGACACAGCGGAGACACAGCAGGGAAACAGTGAGACACAGCGAGGACACAGCGGGGACACAGAGGGACTCAGCGATTACACAGCGAGGACATACCAGGGACACAGCAGGACACATCGGGGGACACAGCGGGACACAGTGAGGGCCCCAGCGGGGGACACAGTGGGACACAGCGGGGGACACAGCGGGACACAGCAGGGGACACATATGCGGACATCGGGGACACAATGGGACACAGTGGGGGACATCGGGGACACAGCGGGACACAGCGGGACACAGCGGGACACAGCGGGGACACAGCAGGGACACAGGGGGTCACAGCCAGGACACAGTGGGGGACACATCGAGGACACAGCGGGAAACAGAGGATACACAGAGAGGACACAGCATGACACATGGGGACACAGCGGGACCCAGCGGGGGACCCAGCGAGGACACAGCGGGACACAAATGGGGACACAGCAAGGACACAGCGGGACACAGCCGGAAAGAGCGGGACACAGCCGGGGACACAGCCGGGCACACAGCAGGACACAGCAGGGGACACAGCAGGGAAACAGCGGGACACAGTGGGTACACACCGCGACACAGCGGTACACATCGGGGGACACAGTAGGACACTGCAGGGTACAAAGCGGGACACAGCGGGACACAGTGGGACACAGCGGGGACACAGCAGGGGACACAGCAGGACAGAGAGGGGAACAAAGGGGGCACAAAGCGGGACACAGTGGGACACAGCGGGGTACACAGCGGGACACAGCAGGGACAGAGCAGGGGCACAGTGGGAAACAGTGGGACACAGCGGGGGACAAATGGGGTCAAACCGGGATACAGGGGGACACAGAAGGGGACACAGCGGAGGACACAGCGGGACACAGCAGGGGACACAGCGGGGACACAGCGGGACACAGCGGGGACACAGCAGGGGACACAGCGGGGGACAGCCGGGACACAGCCTGACACAGCAGGACACAGCGGGATACAGCGGGGACACAGCGAGGACACAGCGGGACACAGCGAAGACACAGTGGGACACAGAGGGGACACAGCGGGGGACAGCAGGTAGACACAGCGGGGACACAGTGGGGACACTGGGGAACACATTGGGGACATAGCGGGGGACAGCAGGGAGATACAGCGGCCACACAGCTGGAACACATCGGTACACAGAGGGACACAGCCGGTACACAGCAATACACAGCGGGACACAGCGGGAAACACAACCGGACACAGCGGGACACAGCGGGGGACACAGAGGAACACAGTGGGGACAGAGCGGGACACAGCAGGGACACAGCGGTGGACACAGCGGGGCACAAAGTCAGACACCACGGGATACAGTGGAACATAGCGGGGACACAGCGGGGGACACAGCGGGTGATACAGCGGGGGACACAGCGGGTGAGCAGTGACACAGCTGGGGACAGCGGGGTCACACCGGGAAAGAGCGGGGGACAGCGGGGACACAGGGGGGACACAGCGAGACACAGCGGGGGACACAGCGAGGACACAGCGGGGACACAGGGGGGACACAGCGGTACACAGCGGGACCAAAGGGGACACAGCGGGACACAGAGGGGGATACAGCGGGGGACAGCAGGGACACAGCCGGACACAGCGGGACACACCGGGGACACAGCGGGACACAGCGGTTACACAGCGGGGACACAACAGGACACAGCGGGGGACATCGGGGACACAGCGGGACACAGCGGGACACAGCGGGACACAGCAGGGACACAGCAGGAACACAGCGGGTCACAGCGGGGACACCGTGTGGGACACAGCGAGGACACAGCGGGACACAGAGGGATACACAGAGAGGACACAGCGTGACACATGGGGACACAGTAGGACACAGCAGGGGACACAGAGAGGACACAGCGGGACACAAATGGGGACACAGCAAGGACACAGCGGGACACAGCGGGAAAAGAGCGGGACACAGCGAGGGACACAGCCGGGGATACAGCGGGGTACAGCGGCACACAGTGGGGACACAGCGGTGGACACAGCGGGGCACACAACGGGTGACACAGCGGGACACAGTGGGGTACACAAAGGGACACAGCGGGGGACACAGCGGGACACAGCGGGGAAATAGTGGGGGACACAGCGGGGGACACAGCGGGATACAGAAGGACACAGCGAGGACACAGCGGGGACACAGCGGGGGACACAGTGGGACACAGCTGCGGATACAGCGAGGACACAGCAGGGACACTGCGGGACACAGCGGGTCACAGCGGGGACACAGCGGGACCCAGCGCGACCCAGCGGGGACACAGCGGGACACAGCGAGGGACACAGAAGGGGACACAGCGGGGGACAGCGGGGACACAGAGGGACACAGGAGGACACAGCGGGGACACAGCAAGGACACAACGGGACACAGCGGGACACAGGGGGGACACAGCAGGGGACACAGTGAGGACAAAGCGGGGGACAAAGCGGGGACACAGCGGGACACAGCGGGACAAAACGGGACACAGCTGGACACAGCGGGGACACAGCAGGGGACACAGCGGGGACAGCGGGGACACAGCCGGACACAGCAGGACACAGCGGGAAACAATGGGGACACAGAGAGGACACAGCGGGACACAGCAGGACACAGAGGGGACACAGCGGGGGACAGAAGGGAGACACAGCGGGGACACAGCGGGGACACAGAGGGACAGAGGGGGTACACAGCATGACACAGCGGGACACAGCAAGAAACACAACCGTGCACAGCGGGGGACACAGCGGGGGACACAGCAGGACAAAGCGGGACACAGTGGGGCAGAGGGGGACACAGCGTGGAATACAGCGGGGCACAGCGGTGACACACCGGTGGACAGCGGGGACAGAGCGGGACACAGCGGGACACAGCGGGACCCACCGGGGACACAGCGAGACAGAGCAGCGACACAGCGGAACACAGCGAGGGACACAGCGGGGGACACAGCGGGGACACAGCGGGACACACCAGGGACACAGCGGGACACAGCGGGACACAGCGGGGAACACAGCGGGGGACACAGCGGGAAACAGCGGGGAAATAGTGGGGGACACAGCGGGGGACACAGCGGGACACAGCGGGACAGAGCGGGGAACACAGCAGGATATAGCAGGGGACACAACGAGGACAAAGCGGGACACAGAGGGACACAGCAGGGGACACAGCAAGGCCACAGAGGGACACTGCGGGACACAGCGGGGGACACAGAAGGGGACAAAGCGGGACACAGGGGGACACAGCGGGACACAGCGGGGACACAACGGGGGACACAGCGGGACACAAAGGGGGACCAGCGTTACACAGCTGGGACACAGCGGGACACTGCGGGGACACAGAAGGGGACACAGCAGGACACAGAGGGGAACAAAGGGGGCACACAGCGGGACACAGCGGGGGACACAGCGGGACAAAGCGGGACACAGTGGGGACAGAGTGGGACACAGCGGGGACACAGCGGGGGACACAGCGGGGACACAGCGGGGACACAGCGGGACACACCGGGGACACAGCGGGACACAGCAGGGACACAGCGGAACACAGCAGGGGACACAGCGGGGCACAGCCTGGGACAGAGTGTGACACAGCGGAGACACAGCGGGGTACAGAGTGGACACACCGGTGGACAACGGGGACACAGCAGGACAGCGCGGGGGTCACAGTGGGAAACAGCGGAGACACAGGGGCACACAGGGGGCGACACAGAGGGACACAGCGGGACACAGCAAGACAGAGAGGGGACACAGCGGGGACAAAGCGGGGGACACAGTGGGGGACACAGCGGTCAACAGCTGGGGACACAACGGGACTCAGCTGGGGACACATCAAAGGACACAGCGGGTGACACAGCGGGGGAAACAGCGGGAAACAGCGGGGGACACAGCGAGGACACAGCAGGACACAGTGGGGTACACAGAGGCAGACACAGTGGTACACATCGGGACACAGCGGGGACACAGCGGGACACAGCGAGACACAGCAGTGACAAAGCGGCGACACAGTGGGACACATCGGGACAAAGCGGGACACAGCAGGGGAAAGAGGGGACACACCGGTGGACAACGGGGACACAGCAGGACAGCGCGGGGGTCACAGTGGGAAACAGCGGGGACACAGAGGGACACAGCGGGACACAGCGGGAAAGAGTGGGGACCCAGCGGGGACAAAGCGGGGGACACAGTGGGGGACACAGCGGTAAACAGCGCGGGACACAGCAGGACTCAGCTGGGGACACATCAAAGGACACAGCAGGTGACACAGAGGGGGAAACAGCGGGGGACATAGCGAGGACACAGCAGGACACAGCAGACGCAGACACAGCGGTACACATCGGGACACAGCGGGGCCACAGCGGGACACAGGGGGCCACAGCAGGACACAGCGGGACATAGCTGGGAACCAGCGATGACACAGCGGGGAAACAGCGGGGGACACAGTAGGTCACTGCGGGGACACAGAGGGACTTAGCGGTTACACAGTGAGGACACACCAGGGACACAGCGGGACACAGCGGGGACACAGCGGGGACACAGCGGGACACAGCGGGGACACAGCGGGACAGCGGGGGACACCGCAGGACACAACGGGACACAGCGGGGACACAGCAGGACACAGCGGGGACACAGCGGGACAAAGCGGGACACAGCGGGGACAGAGTGGGACACAGCGGGGACACAGCGGGGGACACAGCGGGGACACAGCGGGGACACAGCGGGACACACCGGGGACACAGTGCGGACACAGCGGGACACAGCAGCGACACAGCGGAACACAGCGGGGGACACAGCGGGACACAGCGTGGACACAGCGGGACACAGCGAATCACTGCACTGACAAAGCGGCGACACAGCGGGACACATCGGGACACAGCGGGACACAGCGGGGGACAGAGGGGACACACCGGTGGACAACGAGGACACAGCAGGACAGCGCGGGGGTCACAGTGGGAAACAGCGGGGACACAGAGGGACACAGCGGGACACAGCGGGATAGAGCGGGGACACAGCGGGGACAAAGCGGGGAACACAGTGGAGGACACAGCGGTAAACACCGGGGGACACAACGGGACTCAGGTGGGGACACATCAAAGGATAAAGCAGGTGACAGAGCGGGGGAAACAGCGGAAAACAGCGGGGGACACAGCGAGGACACAGCAGGACACAGCGGGAGACACAGCAGGACACAGCGGGGTACACAGAGGCAGACACAGCGGTACACATCGGGACACAGCGGGGACACAGCGGGACACAGTGGGGGACACAGCATGGACACAGCAAGGCACAGCGGGGAAATAGTGGGGGACACAGAGGGGGACACAGCAGGATTCAGAAGGACACAGCTAGGACACAGCGGGACACAGGAGGACACAGCAGTGACAAAGCGGCGACACAGCTGGACACAGCGGGAAAGAGCGGGACACAGCGGGGGACACAGCCGGGGATACAGTGGGGTACAGCAGCACAGAGTGGGGACACAGCGGTGGACACAGCGGGGCACACAACGGGTGACACAGCAGGACACTGTGGGGTACACAAAGGGACACAGCGGGGGACACTGTAGCAGACACAGTGGGACTTATCGGGACACAGCGGGACACAGCGGGGAACACAGCGGGGGACACAGCGGGATACAGCGGGGAAATAGTGGGGGACACAGCGGGGGACACAGCGGGATACAGAAGGACACAGCGAGGACACAGCGGGGACACAGCGGGGGACACAGTGGGACACAGCTGCGGATACAGCGAGGACACAGCAGGGACACTGCGGGACACAGCGGGTCACAGCGGGGACACAGCGGGACCCAGCGCGACCCAGCGGGGACACAGCGGGGACACAGCGGGACACAGCGAGGGACACAGAAGGGGACACAGTGGGGGACAGCGGGGACACAGAGGGACACAGGAGGACACAGGGGGGACACAGCAAGGACACAACGGGGCACAGCGGGACACAGGGGGGACACAGCAGGGGACACAGTGTGGACAAAGCAGGGGACAAAGCGGGGACACAGCGGGACACAGCGGGACAAAACGGGACACAGCTGGACACAGCGGGGACACAGCAGGGGACACAGCGGGGACAGCGGGGACACAGCCGGACACAGCAGGACACAGCGGGAAACAACGGGGACACAGCGAGGACACAGCGGGACACAGCGGGACACAGAGGGGACACAGCGGGGGACAGAAAGGAGACACAGCGGGGACACAGCGGGGACACATTGGTACACAGAGGGACACAGGGGGTACACAGCATGACACAGCGGGGACACAGCGGGGACACAGCGGGGTTCACAGTGGGGACACAGCGGGGACAGAGTGGGACACAGCGGGGACACAGCGGGGGACACAGCGGGGACACAGCGGGGACACAGCGGGACACAGCGGGGACACAGCGGGACACAGCGGGGAACACAGATGGGGACACAGCGGGAAACAGCGGGGAATTAGTGGGGGACACAGCGGGGGACACAGCGGGACATAGCGGTTACACAGCCTGACAGAGCGGGGAACACAGCGGGATATAGTAGGGGACACAACGAGGACAAAGCGGGACACAGAGGGACACTGCAGGGGACACAGCAAGGCCACAGAGGGACACTGCGGGACACAGCGGGGGACACAGAAGGGGACACAGCGGGACACAGGGGGACACAGCGGGGACACAACGGGGGACACAGCAGGACACAAAGGGGGACCCAGCGTTATACAGCTGGGACACAGCGGGAAACAGCGGGTACACAGCAGGGGACAAAGCAGGACACAGAGGGGAACAAAGGGGGCACACAGCGGGACACAGCGGGGGACACAGCGGGACAAAGCGGGACACAATGGGGACAGAGTGGGACACAGCGGGGACACAGCGGGGGACACAGCAGGGACACAACGGGGACACAGCGGGACACACCGGGGACACAGCGGGACACAGCAGCGACACAGCGGAACACAGTGGGGGACACAGCGGGACACAGCCTGGGACAGAGCGGGACACAGCGGAGACACAGCGGGGTACAGAGGGGACACACCGGTGGACAATGGGGACACAGCAGGACAGCGCGGGGGTCACAGTGGGAAACAGCGGAGACACAGGGGGACACAGGGGGCGACACAGAGGGACACAGCGGGACACAGCAAGACAGAGAGGGGACACAGCGGGGACAAAGCGGGGGACACAGTGGGGAACACAGCGGTCAACAGCGGGGGACACAACGGGACTCAGCTGGGGACACATCAAAGGACACAGCGGGTGACACAGCGGGGGAAACAGCGGGAAACAGCGGGGGACACAGCGAGGACACAGCAGGACACAGCGGGGTACACAGAGGCAGACACAGCGGTACACATCGGGACACAGCGGGGACACAGCGGGACACAGCGAGACACAGCAGTAACAAAGCGGCGACACAGTGGGACACATCGGGACACAGCGGGACACAGCATGGGAAAGAGGGGACACACCGGTGGACAACGGGGACACAGCAGGACAGCGCGGGGGTCACAGTGGGAATCAGCGGGGACACGGAGGGACACAGCGGGACACAGCGGGAAAGAGTGGGGACCCAGCGGGGACAAAGCGGGGGACACAGTGGGGGACACAGCGGTAAACAGCGCGGGACACAGCAGGACTCAGCTGGGGACACATCAAAGGACACAGCAGGTGACACAGCGGGGGAAACAGCGGGGGACACAGCGAGGACACAGCAGGACACAGCGGTGTACACAGCCGCAGACACAGCGGTACACATCGGGACACAGCGGGGCCACAGCGGGACACAGGGGGCCACAGCGGTACACAGCGGGACACAGCTGGGACACAGCGAGGACACAGCGGGGAAACAGCGGGGGACACAGTAGGTCACTGCGGGGACACAGAGGGACTTAGCAATTACACAGTGAGGACACACCAGGGACACAGCGGGACACAGCGGGGACTCAGCGGGGACACAGCGGGACACAGCGGGACACAGCGGGGACACAGCGGGACAGCAGGTGACACAGCAGGACAGAGCGGGACACAGCGGGGACACAGCAGGACACAGCGGGGACACAGCGGGGACAGAGCGGGACACAGAGGTACACAGCGGGGACACAGAGGGACTCAGCGTTTACACAGTGAGGACACACCAGGGACACAGCGGGACACAGCGGAGACAAAGCAGGGACACAGTGAGACACAGCAAGGGCACAGCGGGACACAGCGTGGGATACAGTGGGGGACAGCGGTGACACACCGGCGGACAGCGGGGACACAGCGGGACAGAGCGGGACACAGCGGGGTACACAGTGTGACACATCTGGGATACAGCAGGGACACAGCGGGACACAGCGGGGGACAGAGCAGGATATAGCTGGGGACACAGCGGGACACAGCGGGACAGAGCGGGGAACACAGCGGGATATAGCAAGGGACACAATGAGGACAAAGCGGGACACAGAGGGACACAACAGGGGACACAGCAAGGCCACAGTGGGACACAGCGGGGGACACAGCAGGGGACACAGCAGGACACAGGGGGACACAGCGGGACACAGCGGGGACACAGCGGAGGACACAGCGGGACACAAAGGGGGACCCAGTGTTACACAGCGGGGACACAGCGGGACACAGCGGGGACACATCAGGGGTCACAGCAGGACACAGAGGGGAACAAAGGGGTCACACAGCGGGACACAATGGGGAAAACAGTGGGACAAATCGGGACAGAGTGGGGACAGAGTGGGACACAGCGGGGACACAGCGGGGGACACAGCGGGGACACAGTGGGGACACAGCGGGACACAGCGTGGACACAGCGGGACATAGCAGCGACACAGCGGAACACAGCGGGGGACACAGCGGGACACAGCCTGGGACAGAGCGGGACACAGCGTGGACACAGCGGGACACAGCGAAACACAGCACTGACAAAGCGGCAACACAGCGGGACACATCGGGACACAGCGGGACACAGCGGGGGACAGAGGGGACACACCGGTGGACAACGGGGACACAGCAGAACAGCGCAGGGGTCACAGTGGGAAACAGCGGGGACACAGAGGGACACAGCGGGACACAGCGGGACAGAGCGGGGACACAGCGGGGACAAAGCGGGGGACACAGTGGGGGACACAGCGGTAAACAGCGGGGGACACAACGGGACTCAGGTGGGGACACATCAAAGGACACAGCGGGTGACACAGTGGGGGAAACAGCGGAAAACAGTGGGGGACACAGCGAGGACACAGCAGGACACAGCGGGAGACACAGCAGGACACAGCGGGGTACACAGAGGCAGACACAGTGGTACACATCTGGACACAGCGGGGACACAGCAGGACACAGTGGGGGACACAGCATGGACACATCAAGGCACAGCGGGGAAATAGTGGAGGACACAGAGGGGGACACAGCAGGATACAGAAGGACACAGCGAGGGCACAGTGGGACACAGGAGGACACAGCAGTGACAAAGCGGCGACACAGCTGGACACATCGGGACAGCGGGACACAGCGGGGACACAGCGGGGGACAGAGAGGACACACCGGTGGACAACGGGGACACAGCAGGACAGTGCGGGGGTCACAGTGGGAAACAGCGGAGACACAGGGGGCGACACAGAGGGACACAGCGGGACACGGCGGGACACAGCGGGGTAAACTTCAGGGGACACAGCGGGACACAGCGGGACACAGCGGGGACACAGCGGGGACACAGCGGGACACAGCGGGGGACACAGCGGTACACAGCGGGACACTGCGGGGACACAGCAGGACACAGCGGGGACACAGAGGGGACAGAGCGGGACACATAGGTACACAGCGGGGACACAGAGGGACTCAGTGTTTACACAGCGAGGACACACCAGGGACACAGCGGGACACAGCGGAGACAAAGCGGGGACCCAGTGAGGCACAGCAAGGGCACAGCGGGACACAGCGTGGGATACAGCGGGGAACAGCGGTGACACACCGGCGGACAGCGGGGACACAGCGGGGGACACAGCGGGGACACAGCGGGGACACAGTGGGACACACCGGGGACAAAGCGGGGACACAGCGGGACACAGCAGAGACACAGCGGAACACAGTGGGGGACACAGCGGGACAAAGCCTGGGACAGAGCGGGACAGAGCGGGACACAGTGAGACACAGCAGTGACAAAGCAGCGACACAGCGGGACACAGCAGGGGACAGAGGGGACACACCGGTGGACAACGGGGCCACAGCAGGACAGCGCGGGCGTCACAGTGAGAAACAGCGGGGACACAGAGGGATACAGTGGGACACAGTGGGAAAGAGCGGGGACACAGCGGGACAGAGCGGGGACACAGCAGGGACAAACGGGGGACACAGTGGGGGACACAGCGGTAAACAGTGGGGGACACAGCGGGACTCAGCTGGGGACACACCAAAGGACACAGCGGGTGACTCAGTGGGGGAAACAGCAGGAAACAGCAGGGGGCACAGCGAGGACACAGCAGGACACAGCGGGGTACACAGAGGCAGGCACAGCGGTACACATCGGGACACAGCGGGGACACAGCGGGACACAGCGGGACACAGCGGGGACACAGCGGGGACACAGCAGGGATACAGCGAGACACAGCAGGACACAGCGGGGACACAGCAAGGACACAACGGGACACAGCGGGACACAGCGGGGGACACTTCAGAGGACACAGCGGGACACAGCGGGGGACACAGCGAGACACAGCGGGACACAGCGGGGACAAAGCGGGGGACAAAGCGGGGACACAGCGGGACATAGCGGGACATAACAGGACACAGCAGGACACAGCGGGGACACAGCAGGGGACACAGCGGGGGACAGCGAGGACACAGCCGGACACAGCAGGACACATCGGGAAACAGCGGGGACACAGCGAGGACACAGCGGGACACAGAGGGGACACAGCGGGGGACAGCAGGGAGACACAGCAGGGACACATCGGTACACAGCAGGGCACAGCCGGTACACAGCAATACACAGCGGGACACAGCGGGAAACACAACCGGACACAGCGGGGGACACAGCGGGGACACAGCGGGAAACACCGGGCACACAGCAAGGACACAGTGGGACACAGCAAAGACACAGCGGGACAAAGAGTGGACACAGCGGGGGACAGCAGGGAGACACAGCGGGGACACAGCGGGGATGCAGCGGAACACAGTGGGACACAGCGGGGGACAGCAGGGAGACACAGCGGGGACACAGCGGGGACACATCGGTACACAGCGGGACACAGGGGGTACAGAGTAGGGCACAGGGGGACACAGCGGGAAACACAACTGGACACAGCGGGGGACACAGCGGGACACAGTGGGGACACAGCAGGACAAAGCGGGACACAGTGGGGACATAGTGGGACACAGCGGGGACACAGAGGAGGACACAGCAGGACAAAGCGTGACACAGTGGGGACCGAGTGGGACACAGCGGGGACACAGCTGGGGACACAGCTGGGACACAGCGGGGACAGAGTGGACACAGCGGGGACACAGAGGGGAACACAGAGGGGACACAGCGGGGACACAGCGGGACACACCGGGGACACAGCAGGGACACAGTGGGACACAGCAGCGACACAGCGGAACACAGCGGGGGACAAAGCGGGACACAGCCTGGGACAGAGCGGGACACAGCGTGGACACAGCGGGACACAGCGAGACACAGCAGTGACAAAGCGGCGACACAGCGGGACACATCGGGACACAGCGGGACACAGCGGAGACACAGCGGGGGACAGAGGGGACACACCGGTGGACAACGTGGACACAGCAGGATAGCGTGGGGGTCACAGTGGGAAACAGCGGAGACACAGGGGGACACAAGGGGCGATACAGAGGGACACAGCGGGACACAGCGGGACAGAGCAGGGACACAGCGGGGACAAAGCGGGGGACACAGCGGGACACAGCGGAGACAAAGAGGGGACACAGTGAGACACAGCGAGGACACAGCGGGACACAGCGGATGACACAGCGGAAGGCAGCGGTGACACACCGGCGGACAGAGGGACACAGCGGGACACAGCGGGACACAGCGGGGGACACAGCGGGACACAGCGGGGGACACAGCAGGGGACAGCGCGGACACACATGCAGACAGCGGGGACGCAACGGGACAGAGCGGGGGACATCGGGGACACAGCGGGACAGAGCGGGACACAGCGGGGTACACAGTGGGACACATCGTGGATACAGCAGGGACACAGTGGGACACAGCGGGGTACAGAGCAGGATATAGCGGGGGATACAGCGGGACACAGCGGGAACACAGCGGGACAGGGCAGGGAACACAGCGGGATATAGCAGGGGACACAACGAGGACAAAGCGGGACACAGAGGGACACAGCAGGGGACACAGCAAGGCCACAGCGGGACACAACGGGACACAGCGGGGGACACAGCGGGGGAAACCGCGGGAAACAGCGGGGGACACAGCGAGGACACAGCAGGACACAGCGGGAGACACAGCGGGACACAGCGGGGACACAGCGAGACACAGCGGGACCCAGCGGGGACCCAGCGGGGACACAGCGGGACACAGCGGGGGACACAGAGGCGGACACAGCAGAACACAGCGGGACACAGCACGACACAGCGGGACACAACGGGGACACAGCGAGGACACAGTGGGACACAGCTGGGAACACAGCTGGTGACACAGCGGGACACAGCGGGACACAGCGGGGGACACAGCATGGACACAGCAAATCACAGCGGGGAAATAGTGGGGGACACAGCAGGGGACACAGCAGGATACAGAAGGACACAGCGAGGACACAGCGGGACACAGCAGGACACAGTGGGGACACAGCGAGGAAACAGCGGGGGACACAGTGGGACACTGCGGGGATACAGAGGGGCTTAGCGGTTACACAGTGAGGACACACCAGGGAAACAGCGGGACACAGCGGGGACACAGCGGGGACACAGCGGGACACAGCGTGACCCAGTGGGGACACAGCGGGGACACAGCGGAACACAGCAGGGGACACAGCAGGGGACACACCGGGGGACAGCGGGGACACAGAGGGACACAGCAGGACACAGCGGGGACACAGCAAGGACACAACGGGACACAGTGGGACACAGCGGAGGACACAGCAGGGGACACAGAGGGACACAGCGGGGGACACAGGGGAACACAGCGGGACACAGCGGGGACAAAGCGGGGGACAAAGTGGGGACACAGCGGGACAAAACTGGACACAGTTGGACACAGCGGGGACACAGCAGGGGACAGAGCGGGGGACAGCAGGGACACAGCCGGACACAGCAGGACACAGCGGGAGACAGCCGGGACACAGCGAGGACACAGCGGGACACAGCGGGACACAGAGGGGACACAGCAGGGGACAGCAGGGAGACACAGTGGGGACAGAGCGGGGACACAGGGAAACACAGTGGGGACACAGCAGGGGACAGCAGGGAGACACAGCGGGGACACAGCAGGGACACATCGGTACACAGCGGGACACAGGGGGTTCACAGCAGGACACAGCGGGACACAGCGGGGAACACAGCAGGACAAAGCGGGACACAGTGGGGACAGAGTGGGACACAGTGGGGACACAGCGGGGGACACAGCGGGGACACAGCGGGGACAGTGTGGGACACAGCGGGGACACAGCGGGGGACACAGCGGGGACACAGTGGGGACACAGCGGGACACAGCGGGGACACAGCGGCGACACAGCGGGACACAGCAGCGACACAGCAGAACACAGCGGGGGACACAGCGGGACACGGCCTGGGACAGAGCAGGACACAGCCTGGACACAGCGGGACACAGCGAGACACAGCAGTGACAAAGCAGCGACACAGCGGGACACATCGGGACACAGCGGGACACAGCGGGGGACAGAGGGGACACACCGGTGGACAACGGGGACACAGCAGGACAGCGCGGGGGTCACAGTGGGAAACAGCGGGGACACAGAGGGACACAGGGGGCGACACAGAGGGACACAGCGGGACACAGCGGGACAGAGCGGGGACACAGCGGGGACAAAGCGGGGGACACAGTGGGGGACACATAGGTAAACAGCAGGGGACACAGCGGGACTCAGCTGGGGACACATCAAAGGACACAGCGGGTGACACAGCGGGGAAAACAGCGGGAAACAGCAGAGGACACAGCGAGGACACAGCAGGACACAGGGCGAGACACAGCAGGACACAGCGGGGTACACAGAGGCAGACACAGCGGTACACAACGGGACACAGCGGGGACACAGCGGGACACAGCGGGACCCAGCGGGGACACAGCGGGGACACAGCTGGACACAGAGGGGGACACAGCAGAACACAGCGGAACACCGCGCAACACAGCGGGACACAGCGGGTACACAGCGGGGACACAGTGGGACACAGCGGGACACAGCGGGGATCACAGCGGGGGACACAGCGGGACACAGCGGGACACAGCGGGGGACACAGCATGGACACAGCAAGTCACAGCGGGGAAACAGTGGGGGACACAGCGGCGGACACAGCGGGATACAGAAGGACACAGCGAGGACACAGCAGGACACAGGTGGACACAGCGGGGACACAGCGGGGAAACAGCGGGGGACACAGTGGGACACTGCGGGGACACAGAGGGGCTTAGCGGTAACACAGTGAGGACACACCAGGGACACAGCGGGGACACAGCGGGGACACAGCGGGACACAGCTGGACCCAGCGGGGACACAGCGCGGCCACAGCAGGACACAGCGGGGGTCACAGCAAGGGACACAACGGGGGACAGCGGGGACACAGAGGGACACAGCAGGCCACAGAGGGGACACAGCAAGAACACAACCGGACACAGCGGGACACAGAGGGGAACACAGCAGTGGACACATCGGGACACAGTGGGACACAGCGGGGACAAAGCGGGGGCAAAGCGGGGACACAGCGGGACACAGCAGGACAAAACGGGACCCAGCTGTACACAGCGGGGACACAGCAGGGGACACAGCGGGGGACAGCGGGGACACAGCGGGGGACAGCGGGGACACAGCCGGACACAGCAGGAAACAGCGGTGACACAGCGAGGACACAGCGGGACACAGCGGGACACACAGGGGACACAGCAGTACACAGTGGGGACACAGCTGGGGACAACAGGGAGACACAGCGGGGACACAGAGGGGACATATTGGTCCACAGCGGGACACAGGGGGTACACAGCAGGACACAGCAGGACACAGCGGGAAACACAACCGGACACAGCGGGGGACACAGCGGGACACAGTGGGGACACAGCAGGGGACACAGCAGGACACAGAGGGGAAAAAGCGGGCACACAGATGGACACAGCGGGGGACACAGCAGGACAAAGCGGGACACAGTGGGGACAGAGTGGGACACAGCGGGGACACAGTGGGGGACACAGCGGGACAAAGCGGGGACAGAGTGGGACACAGCGGGGACACAGCGGGGGACACAGCGGGGACACAGCGGGGACACAGCGGGACACAGCAGCGACACAGCGGAACACAGCGGGGGACACAGCGGGACATAGCCTGGGACAGAGCGGGACACAGCGTGGACACAGCGGGACACAGCGAGGCACAGCAGTGACAAAGCGGCGACACAGCGGGACACATCGGTACACAGCGGGACACAGCGGGGACACAGCGGGGGACAGAGGGGACACACCGGTGGACAACGGGTACACAGCAGGACAGCGTGGGGGTCACAGTGGGAAACAGCGGAGACACAGGGGGACACAGGGGGCGACACAGAGGGACACAGCGGGACATAGCGGGACAGACCAGGGACACAGCGGGGACAAAGTGGGGGACACAGTGGGGGACACAGCGGTAAACAGCGGGGGACACAGCGGGACTCAGCTGGGGACACATCAAAGGACACAGCGGTTGACACAGCGGGGAAAACAGCGGGAAACAGCGGGGGACACAGCGAGGACACAGCAGGACACAGCGGGAGACAAAGCAGGACACAGCGGGGTACACAGAGGCAGACACAGCGGTAAACATCGGGACACAGCAAGGACACAGCGGGACACAGCGGGGACACAGCAGGACACAGCGGGGACACAGCGGGGACACAGCAGGGACACAGCGGGGGACACAGTGGGACACAGCGGAGACACAGAGGGACTCAGCGGTTACACAGCGAGGACACACCAGGGACACAGCGGGACACAGCGGAGACAAAGCGGGGACACAGTGAGACACAGAGAGGACACAGCGGGACACAGCGGATGACACAGCGGAAGGCAGCGGTGACACACCGGCAGACAGCGGGGACACAGCGGGACACAGCGGGACACAGCGGGACACAGAGGGGGACACAGCGGGGGACAGCGGGGACACACATGCAGACAGCGAGGACACAATGGGACACAGCGGGGGACAACGGGGACACAGCGGGACACAGCAGGACACAGCAGGACACAGCAGGGACACAGTGTGGGACACAGCGACGACACAGCGGGACACAGAGGGATACACAGAGAGGACACAGCGTGACACATGGGGACACAGCGGGACACAGCGGGGGACACAGAGAGGACACAGCGGGACACAAATGGGGACACAGCAAGGACACAGCGGGACACAGCGGGAAAGAGCGGGACACAGCGTGGGACACAGCGGGGGACACAGCGGGACACAGCGGGACACAGCGGGGGACACAGCAGGGACACATCGGGTCACAGTGGGGACACAGTGGGGGACACAGCAAGGACACAGTGGGACACAGAGGGATACACAGAGAGGACACAGCGTGACACATGGGGACACAGCGAGACCCAGCGGGGGACACAGCAAGGACACAGTGGGACACAGAGGGATACACAACGAGGACACAGCGTGACACATGGGGACACAGCGGGACACAAGAGACACAGCAGGGACACAGCGCGGGACAGAGCGGGACACAAAGGGGGACCCAGCGTAACACAGCGGGGACACAGCGGGACACAGCGGGGACACAGCAGGGTACACAGCAGGACACAGAGGGGAACAAAGGGGGCACACAGCGGGACACAGTGGGACACAGCGGGGTACACAGTGGGACACAGCGGGGACACAGCAGGGGCACAGTGGGAAACAGCGGGACACAGCGGGTGACAAAGCGAGACACATCGGTACACAGCGGGACACAGCGGGGACACAGCGGGGGACAGAGGGGACACACCGGTGGACAACGGGTACACAGCAGGACAGCGTGGGGGTCACAGTGGGAAACAGCAGAGACACAGGGGGACACAGGGGGCGACACAGAGGGACACAGCGGGACATAGCGGGACACAGAGGCGGACACAGCGGGGACAAAGTGGGGGACACAGTGGGGAACACAGCGGTAAACAGCGGGGGACACAGCGGGACTCAGCTGGGGACACATCAAAGGACACAGCGGGTGACACAGCGGGGAAAACAGCGGGAAACAGCGGGGGACACAGCAAGGACTCAGTGGGACACAGAGGGATACACAACGAGGACACAGCGTGACACATGGGGACACAGCGGGACACAGTAGGGACACAGCGGGACACAGCGGGACACATCGGACGACACAGCAGGACACTGCGGGGTACACAGCGAGACACAGCGGGACACAAGTGACACAGCAGGGACACAGCGCGGGACAGAGCGGGACGCAAAGGGGGACACAGCGTAACACAGCGGGGACACAGCGGGACACAGCGGGGACACAGCAGGAGACACAGCAGGACACAGAGGGGAACAAAGGGGGCACACAGCGGGACACAGTGGGACACAGCGGGGTACACAGCGGGACACAGCGGGGACACAGCAGGGGCACAGTGGGAAACAGCGGGACACAGCGGGCGACAAAGCGGGACACACCGGGATACAGCGGGACACAGCGGGGGACACAGCAGGGGACACAGAGCCGCACACAGCGGGAGAGAGTGGAACACAGCAGGGACACAGCGGGGACACAGCGGGACATCGCGGAGACAAAGCGAGGACAGAGCAGGACACAGAGGTACACAGCGAGGGACACAGCGGGGGACAGTGGGGACAAACCGGGGAACAACGGGGACACAGCGGGACACAGCGAGGACACAGCGGGACACAGCGGGGACACAGCGAGTACACAGCGGGACACAGCCGGACACAGCAGGACACAGAGGGGAACACAGCGGGGGACACAGCGGGACAGAGCGGGACACAGTGGGGTACACAGTGGGACACATCGGGGATACAGCAGGGACACAGCGGGACACAGCGGGGAACAGAGCAGGATATAGCGGGGGACACAGCGGGACACAACGGGGACACAGCAGGACAGAGCAGGGACATAGCGGGATATAGCAGGGGACACAACGAGGACAAAGCGGGACACAGAGGGACACAGCAGGGGATACAGCAAGGCCACAGCGGGACACAACGGGACACAGGGGGGACACAGCAGGGGATAGAGCAGGACACAGGGGGACACAGCAGGACACAGCGGGGGACAGAGGGGACACAACGGTGGACAACGGGGACACAGCAGGACAGCGTGGGGGTCACAGTGGGAAACAGCGGAGACACGGGGACACAGGGGGCGACACAGAGGGACACAGCTGGACACAGCGGGACAGAGCGGGGACACACCGGGGACAAAGCGGGGGACACATTGGGGAACAGAGCGGTAAACAGCAGGGGACACAGCGGGACTCAGCTGGGGACACAAAAAAGGACACAGCGGGGAAAACAGTGGGAAACATCGTGGGACACAGCGAGGACACAGCAGGACACAGCGGGAGACACAGCGGGATCCAGCGGGGACACAGCGGGGACAAAGCGAGACATAGCGGGACCCAGCGGGGACCCAGCGGGGACACAGCGGGACACAGCGGGGGACACAAAGGCGGACACAGCAGAACACAGCGGGACACACCGCGACACAGCGGGACACAGCGGGGACACAGCGAGGACACAGTGGGACACAGCGGGGAACACAGCTGGGGACACAGCGGGACACAGCGGGACACAGCGGGGGACACAGCATGGACACAGCAAGTCACAGCGGGGAAATAGTAGGGGACACAGTGGGGGACACAGCAGGATACAGAAGGACACAGCGAAGACACAGCGGGACACAGCAGGACACAGCGAGGAAACAGCGGGGGACACAGTGGGACACTGCGGGGACACAGAGGGGCTTAGCGGTTACACAGTGAGGACACACCAGGGACAAAGCGGGACACAGCGGGGACACAGCAGGGACACAGCGGGACACAGCGTGACCCAGCGGGGACACAGCGGGACACAGCAGGGGACACAGCAGGGGACACACCGGGGTACAGCGGGGACACAGCGGGACACAGCAGGACACAGCGGGGACACAGCAAGGACACAACGGGACA
Organism: Dipodomys ordii; assembly: GCF_000151885.1. Lineage (NCBI taxonomy): Eukaryota > Metazoa > Chordata > Mammalia > Rodentia > Heteromyidae > Dipodomys > Dipodomys ordii. The sequence continues at coordinate 5,956 of NW_012285048.1, read as the reverse complement.
CAGCGGGACACCGCGGAGGACACAGCAGGGGACACAGAGGGACACAGCGGGGGACACAGGGGGACACAGCGGGACACAGCGGGGACAAAGCGGGGGACAAAGTGGGGACACAGCGGGACAAAACGGGACACAGCTGGACGCAGCGGGGACACAGCAGGGGACAGAGCGGGGGACAGCAGGGACACAGCAGGACACAGCTGGAAACAGCGGGGACACAGCAAGGACACAGCGGGACACAGCGGGACACAGAGGGGACACAGCGGGGGATAGCAGGGAGACACAGCGGGGACACAGTGGGGACACTGAGGAACACATTGGGGACACAGGGGGTTCACAGCAGGACACAGCGGGAAACAGCGGGAAACACAACCGGACACAGCGGGGGACACATCGGGACACAGCGGGGGACACAGCAGGACAAAGTGGGACACAGTGGGGACAGAGTGGGACACAGCAGGGACACTGCGGGGGACACAGCGGGGACACAGCGGGAACACAGTGGGACACAGCGGGGACAGAGCGGGGGACACAGCGAGGACACAGCGGGGACACAGCGGGACACAGCGGGGACACAGCGGGGACATAGCGGGACACAGCAGCGACACAGCGGAACACAGCGGGGGACACAGCGGGACACGGCCTGGGACAGAGCGGGACACAGTGTGGACATAGCGGGACACAGCGAGACACAGCAGTGACAAAGCGGCGACACAGCGGGACACATCGGGACACAGCAGGGACACAGCAGGGGACAGAGGGGACACACCGGTGGACAACGGGGACTCAGCAGGACAGCGTGGGGGTCACAGTGGGAAACAGCGGAGACACGGGGGGACACAGGGGGCGACATAGAGGGACACAGCGGGACACTGCGGGACAGAGCGGGGACACAGCGCTGACAAAGCGGGGGACACAGTGGGGGACACATTGGTAAACAGCAGGGGACACAGCGGGACTCAGCTGGGGACACATCAAAGGACACAGCGGGAGACACAGCGGGGAAAACAGCGGGAAACAGCAGGGGACACAGCGAGGACACAGCAGGACACAGCGGGAGACACGGCAGGACACAGCGGGGTACACAGAGGCAGACACAGCGGTACACACTGGGACACAGCAGGGACACAGCGGGACACAGCGGGGACACAGCAGGACACAGCGGGGACACAGCGGGGACACAGCGAGACACAGTGGGGGACACAGAGGCGGACACAGCAGAACACAGCGGGACACCGCGGGACACAGCGGGACACAGCGCGACAAAGGGGGACACAGCGGGGACACAGGGAGGACACAGTGGGACACAGCGGGGAACACAGAGGGGGACACAGCGGGACACAGCGGGGGACACAGCATGGACACAGCAAGTCACGCGGGGAAATAGTGGGGGACACAGCGTGGGACACAGCGGGATACACAAGGACACAGCGAGGACAAAGCGGGACACAGGAGGACACAGCGGGGACACAGCGGGGAAACAACGGGGGAAACAGTGGGACACTGCGGGGACACAGAGGGGCTTAGCGGTTACACAGTGAGGACACACCAGGGACACAACGGGGACTCAGCGGTGACACAGCGGGGACACAACGGGACCCAGCGGGACCCAGCGGGGGCACAGCGGGGACACAGCAGGACACAGCTGGGGACACAGCAAGGGACACAGCGGGGGACAGCGGGGACACAGATGGACACAGCAGGACAAAGCGGGGACACAGCAAGGACACAACGGAACACAGCGGGACACAGCGGGGAACACAGCAGTAGATTCAGCGGGACACAGCGGGACACAGCAGGGACAAAGCGGGGGCAAAGCGGGGACACAGCGGGACACAGCGGGACAAAACGGGACACAGCTGGACACAGCGAGGACACAGCAGGGGACACAGCGGGGGACAGCGGGGACACAGCGGGGGACAGCGGGGACACAGCCGGACACAGCAGGACACAGCGGGACACACAGGGCACACAGCGGGGGACAGCAGGGAGACACAGCGGGGACACAGCAGGGACACAGCAGAACACAGTGTGGACACAGCGGGGGACAGCAGGGAGACACAGCGGGGGACACAGCGGGACTCAACTGGGGACACATCAAAGGACACAGCGGGTGACACAGCGGGGAAAACAGCGGGACACAGCGGGGGACAGAGCAGGATATAGCGGGGGACACAGCGGGACACAGCGGGGACACAGCGGGACAGAGCGGGGAACACAGCGGGATATAGCAGGGGACACAACGAGGACAAAGCGGGACACAGAGGGACACAGCAAGGCCCCAGCGGGACACAGCGGGACACAGCGTGGGACACAGCGGGGGACACAGCAGGACACAGGGGGACACAGCGGGACACAGCGGGGACACAGCGGGGGACACAGCGGGACACAAATGGGGACCCAGCGTTACACATCGGGGACACAGCGGCTCACATCGGAGACACAGGAGGGGACACAGCGGGACACAGAGCGGAACAAAGGGGGCACACAGCGGGACACAGCGAGGGACACAGCAGGACAAACCGGGACACAGTGTGGACAGAGTGGGACACAGCGGGGACACAGTGGGGGACACAGCGGGTACACAGCGGGACACACCGGGGACACAGCGGGGACACATCAGGACACAGCAGCGACACAACGGAACACAGCAGGGGACACAGCGGGACACAGCCTTGTACAGAGCGTGACACAGCGTGGACACAGCGGGACACTGCGAGACACAGCAGTGAAAAAGCGGCGACACAGAGGGACACATCGGGACACAGCGGGACAAAGCGGGGCACAGCGGGGGACAGAGGGGACACACCGGTGGATAACGGGGACACAGCAGGACAGCGCGGGGGTCACAGTGGGAAACAGCGGAGACACAGGGGGACACAGGCGGCGACACAGGGGGACACAGCAGGACACAACGGGACAGAGGGGGACACAGCGAGACTCAGCTGGGGACACATCAATGGACACAGCAGGTAACACAGCGGGGGAAACAGCGCGAAACCGTGGTGGACACAGCGAGGACACAGCAGGACACAGCGGGGTACACAGAGGCAGACACAGCGGTACACATCAGGACACAGCGGGGACACAGCGGAATACAGCGGGACACAGCGGGGACACAGCAGGACACAGCGGGGACACAGCGAGACACAGCGGGACCCAGTGGGGACACAGCGGGTACACAGCGGGACACAGCGGGGGACACAGAGGCGGACACAGCAGAACACAGCGGGACACAGCGCGACACAGTGGGACACAGCGGGGACACAGCGAGGAAACAGTGGGACACAGCGGGGAACACAGCGGGGGACACACAGTGGGACACAGCGGGGGACACAGCATGGACACAGCAAGTCAAGGTGGGGAAATAGTGGGAGACACAGCAGGGGACACAGCAAGATACAGAAGGACACACCGGGACACACCGGGGGTCACAGCAAGAACACATCGGAACACAGGGAGGACACGGCGGGGACACAGCAGGGACACAGCGGGGGACACTGTGGGACACATCGGGGGACACAGCGAGGACACAGCGGGGACATAGGGGGACACTGCGGGACACAGTGGAACACAGCGGGGACACAGAGGGACATAGCAGTTACACAGCGAGGACACACCAGAGACACAGCGGGACACAGCGGGGACACAGCGGGGACACAGCGAGACACAGCGGGACCCAGCGGGGACACAGCAGGGACACAGCGGGACACAGCGGGGGACAAAGAGGCGGACACAGCAGAACACAGTGGGACACAGCGCGACACAGCGGGACACAGCGGGGACACAGTGGGACACAGCGGGGAACACAGCGGGGGACACAGCAGGACACAGCGGGACACAGCGGGGGACACAGCATGGACACAGCACGTCACAGCGGGGAAATAGTGGAGGACACAGCGGGGGACACAGCGGAATACAGAAGGACACAGCGAGGACACAGCGGGACAGAGGAGGAAACAGGGGGGACACAGCGGGGAAACAGCGAGGGAAACAGTGGGACACAGCGGGGACACAGAGGGACTTAGCGGTTACACAGTGAGGACACACCAGGGACACATCGGGACACAGCGGGGACACAGCGGGGACACAGCGGGGACACAGCGGGGACACAGAGGGACACAGCGGGGGACACAGCAGGGGACACAGCGGGGACAGCGGGGGACAAAGAGGCGGACACAGCAGAACACAGCTGGACACAGCGCGACACAGCGGGACACAGCGGGGACACAGGGAGGACACAGTGGGACACAGCGGGGAACACAGCGGGGGACAGAGCGGGACACAGCGGGACACAGCGGGGGACACAGCATGGGCACAGCAAGTCACAGCGGGGAAATAGTGGGGGACACAGCGGGGGACACAGCGGGATACAGAAGGACACAGCGAGGACACAGCGGGACACAGGAGGACACAGCTGGGACACAGCGGGGAAACAGCGAGGGAAACAGTGGGACACAGAGGGGACACAGAGGGACTTAGCGGTTACACAGTGAGGACACACCAGGGACACAGCGGGACACAGCGGGGACACAGCGGGGACACAGCGGGGACACAGCGGGACCCAGCAGGGACATAGCGGGGACACAGCGGGACACAGCGGGGGACACAGCAGGGGACACAGCGGGGACAGCGGGGGACACAGAGGCGGACACAGCAGAACACAGCAGGACACAGCGCGACACAGCAGGACACAGCGGGGACACAGGTAGGACACAGTGGGACACAGCAAGGAACACAGCGGGGGACACAGCGGGACATAGCGGGACACAGCGGGGGACACAGCATGGGCACAGCAAGTCACAGCGGGGAAATATTGGGGGACACAGTGGGGGACACAGCGGGATACAGAAGGACAGAGCGAAAACACAGCGGGACACAGGAGGACACAGCGGGGACACAGTGGCGAAACAGCAGGGGACACAGTGAGACACAGAGGGGACACAGAGGGACTTAGCGGTTACACAGTGAGGACACACCAGGGACACATCGGGACACAGCGGGGACACAGCGGGGACACAGCGGGACCCAGCGGGATCCAGCGGGGACACAGCAGGGACACAGCGGGACACAGCGGGGAACACAGCAGGGGACAGAGCGGGGGACAGCGGGGACACAGATGGACACAGCAGGACATTGCGGGGACACAGCGAGGAAACAGTGGGACACAGCGGGGAATCAGCGGGGGACACAGCAGGAGACACAGCGGGGCACAGCGGGGGACACATTGGGACACAGCAGGACACAGCGGGGACAAAGCGGGGGACAAAGCGGGGACACAGCGGGACACAGCGGGACAAAACGAGACACAGCAGGACACAGCGGGGACACAGCAGGGGACACAGCGGGGACTCAGCACGGACACAGAGGGTGACACAGAGGGACACAGCGGGGACACAGCGGTACACAGCAGCGACACAGCGGAACATAGCGGGGGACACAGCGGGGACAAGGCAGGATACAGCGGGACCCAGCGGGGACACAGCGGGGACACAGCGGGACACAGCGGGGGACACAGCAGGGGACACAGCGGGGACAGCGGGGACACAGAGGGACACAGCAGGACACAGCGGGACACAGCGGGATACAGAAGGACACAGAGAGGACACAGCGGGGACATAGGGGGACACTGCGGGACACAGCGGGGACACAGAGGGACATAGAGATTACACAGCGAGGACACACCAGGGACACAGTGGGACACAGCGGGGACACAGCGGGACCCAACGGGACACAGCGGGGACACAGCGGGACACAGCGTGGGACATAGAGGCGGACAAAGCAGGACACAGCGGGCCACAGCGGGGACACAGCAGGACACAGCTGGACACAGCGGGACAGAGTAGGACACAGCGAGAACACAATGGGACACAGCGGGACACACCGGGGGACACAGCAGGGGACACAGCGGGACACAGCGGGTGACACAGCGGGACACAGCGGACACAGAGGGTGATAA